>NW_028188363.1:0-88000 GCF_964204655.1 Triturus cristatus
CTGAAACGCCACCCCCAGCAAGACCCCCTACACTACCCAAACACCACTGCACTGCCCTAAACCCTGAAACACCAGCCCCAGCAAGACCCCCCACGCTGCCCGAACACCACTGCCCTAAACCCTGAAACACCAACCCCTGCATGACCCTCTATGCAGCCTGAACACCTCTGCACTGCCCTAAACCCTGAAACACCACCCCCCGCACAACCAGCTTTGCTGCCCGAACACCACTGCCCTAAACCCTGAAACACCACCCCCAGAAAGACCCCCTACACTTCTCGAACACCACTGAACTGCCCTAAACCCTGAAACGCCACCGCCAGCATGACCCCAGACACTGCCCGAACACTATTGCACTGCTCTAAACCCTGGAACACCACCCCCAGCACGACCCACTACACTGCCCGAACACCACTGGTCTGCCCAAAACACTGAAACGCCACCCCCAGCACGACCCCCTACACTGCCCGAACACCACTGCGCTGTCCTAAACACTGAAACACCACCCCCAGCACGACCCCCTACACTGGCTGAACACCACTGAGCTGTCCTAAACCCCGAAACACCATCCCCAGCATGACCCCCTACACTGCCCGAACACCACTGCACTTCCCTAAACCCTGAAACACCACCCCCGCAAGACCCCCTACACTGCCCGAACTCCACTGCACTTCCCTAAATGCTGAAACACCTCCCCCACACTACCCCTTACACTGCCCGAACACCACAGCACTGCCCTAAACCCTGTAACACCACCCCCGCATGACCCCCTACACTGCCTGAACACCACTGCACTGCCCTAAACCCTGAAACACCACCCCCGCATGAGCCCCTACACTGCCCGAACACCACGTTACTGCCCTAAACCCTGAAACACCAGCCCCAGCAAGACCCCCTACGCTGCCCGAACACCACTGCCCTAACCCCTGAAACACCAGCCCGGGTCGACCCCCTACGCTGCCCGAGCACCAATTCCCTAAACCCTGAAACACCTCCCCCCGCACGACCCCCTACGCTGCCCAAACACCACTGTGCTGCCCTAAACCCTGAAACACCACCCCCGCACGATCCCCTACACTGCCCGAACACCACTGCGCTGCCCTAAACCCTCAAACACCACACCCCGCATGACCCCCTACACTACCCGAACACCACTGCACTGCCTTAAACCCTGAAACGCCATGCCCAGCATGACCCCCTACACTGCCCGAACACCACTGCACTAAACCCTGAAAAGCCACCCCCAGCAAGACCCCCTACACTACCCAAACACCACTGCACTGCCCTAAACCCTGAAACACCAGCCCCAGCAAGACCCCCCACGCTGCCCGAACACCTCTGCACTGCCCTAAACCCTGAAACGCCACCCCCGGCTTGACCCCCTACACTGCCCGAACACCACTGCACTGCCCTAAACCCTGAAACGCCACACCAATCACGACCCCCTACACTGCCCGAACACCACTACTCTGCCCAAAACCCTGAAATGCCATCCCCAGCACGACCCCCTACACTGCCCGAACACCACTGCACTGCCCTAAATCCTGAAACACAACCCCTGCACGACTCCCTACACTGCCCGAACACCACTGCACTTCCCTAAACCCTGAAACACCAGCCCCAGCAAGACCCCCTACGCTGCCCGAACACCACTGCACTGCCCTAAATCCTGAAACACCACCCCCTGCACAACCCCCTACGCTGCCTGAACACCACTGCCCTAAACCCTGAAACACCAGCCCCAGCACGACCCCATACACTGCCCGAACACCACTGCGCTGCCCTAAACCCTGAAACACCAGCCCCAGCATGAACGCCTACAATGCCCGAACACCACTGCGCTGCCCTAAACCCTGAAACGCAACCCCCGCACGACCGCCTACACTGCCCAAACACCACTGCACTTCCCTAAACCCTAAAACACCACCCCCAGCCAGACCCCCTACACTGCCCGAACACCACTGCACTGATCTAAACCCTGAAATGCCACCCCCAGCAAGACCCCCTACACAGCCCGAACACCACTGCACTGAACCCTGAAAAGCCACCACCAGCAAGACCCCCTACACTGCCCGAACACCACTGCACTGCCCTAAACCCTGAAACACCAGCCCCAGCAAGACCCCCTACGCTGCCCGAACACCTCTGCCATAAACTCTGAAACACCAGCCCCAGGACGACCCCCTATGCTGCCCAAACAGCACTGCACTGCTGTAATCCCTGAAACACCACCCCCCGCATGACCCCCTACGCTGCCCGAACACCACTGCGCTGTCCTAAACACTGAAACACCACCCCCAGCACAACCCCCTACACTGCCTGAACACCACTGAGCTGTCCTAAACCCCGAAACACCACCCCCAGCATGACCCCGATACTGCCCGAACCCTACTGCACTTCCCTAAACCCTGGAACACCACCCCCGCATGACCCCCTACACTGCCCAAACTCCACTGCACTGCCCTAAATGCTGAAACACCTCCCCCACACTACCCCTTACACTGCTCGAACACCACTGCACTGCCCTAAACCCTGTAACACCACCCCCGCATGACCCCCTACACTGCCCGAACACCACTGCACTGCCCTAAACTCTGAAACACCATCCCCAGCAAGACCCTCTACACTCCCCGAACACCACTTTACTGCCCTAAACCCTGAAACACCAGCCCCAGCAAGACCCCCTACGCTGCCCGAACACCACTGCCCTAAAGCCTGAAACACCAGCCCAGAATGACCCCCTATGCTGCCTGAACACCACTTCCCTAAACCCTGAAACCCCACCCCCCGCACAACCCCCTACGCTGCCCGAACACCACTGCGCTGCCCTAAACCCTGAAACACCACCCCCGCACGACCCCCTACACTACCCGAACACCACTGCTCTGCCCTAAACCCTGAAACTCCTCCCCTGCACGACCTCCTATGCTGCCCAAACACCCCTGCGCTGCCCTAAACACTGAAACACCACCCCCAGCACGACCCCATAGGCTGCCCAAACACGACTGCCCTAAACCCTGAGACACCAACCCCAGGACGACCCCCTACACTGCCCGAACACCACTGCCCTAAACACTGAAACACTATCCCCGGCACGACCCCCTATGCTGCCCGAACACCACTGCGCTGCCCTATACCTGAAACACCACCACCCGCACGACCCCCTACACTACCCAAACACCACTGCGCTGTCCTAAACCCTGAAACACCACCCCCAGCACAACCCTCTAGGCTGCCCAAACACCACTGCCGTAAACCCTGAAACACCAACCCCAGGACGACCCCCTACCCTGCCTGAACACCACTGCCCTAAACCCTGAAATGCCACCCCCACACGACCCCCTACACTGCCCGAACACCACTGCCCTGCCCTAAACCCTGAAACGCCACCCCCGCACAACCCCATACACTGCCCGAACACCACTGCCCTGCCCTAAACCCTGAATCGCCACCCCCGCACTACCCCCTACACTGCCCGAACACCACTACACTAAACCCTGAAACGCCACCTCCGCACGACCCCCTACACTGCCTGAACACCACTGCAATGCCTATACCCTGAAATGCCACCCCCGCACGACCCTCTACACTGCTCGAACACCACTGCACTGCCCTAAACCCTGAAACGCCAACCCCACATGACCCCCTACACTGCCCGAAAACCACTGCACTGCCCTAAACCCTGAAACGCCATGCCCAGCACGACCAACTACGCTGCCCGAACACCACTGCACTAAACCCTAAAAAGCAACCCCCAGCACAACCCCCTACACTGGCTGAACACTACTGCCTTAAACCCTGAAACACCACCCCCAGCAAGACCCCCTACACTGCCCGAACACCACTGCCCTGCCCAAAACCCTGAAACGCCAACCCCAGCAAGACACCCTATACTACCTGAACACCACTGCCCTGCCCTAAACCCTGAAACGCCATCCCCCGCACGACCCCCTGCACTGCCCGAACACCACTGCCCTGCCCTAAGCCCTGAAACACCACCCCCCACACCACCCCCTACACTGCCCGAACACCACGGCCTGCCCTAAACCCTGAAATGCCAACCCCGCACTACCCCCTACACTTTCCGAACACCACTGCATTGCCCTAAACCCTGACACGCCACCCCCACACGACCCACTACACTGCCCAAACATCACTGCTCTGCCCAAAACCCTGAAACGCCACCCCCAGTACGACACCCTACACTGCCAGAACACCACTGCACTGCCCTAAACCCTGAAACGCAACTGCAGCATGACTCCCTACACTGCCCGGACACCACTGCACTGCCCTAAGCCCTGAAATGTCACCCCGTATGACCCCCTACACTGCTCAAACACCACTTCACTGCCCTAAACCCTGAAACGCCTCCCCGCATGACCCCCTACACTGCCCGAACACCACTGCACTGCCTTAAACCCTGAAACGCCATGCCCAGCACGACCAACTACTCTGCCCGAACACCACTGCACTAAACCCTGAAAAGCCACTCCCAGCAAGACCCCCTATACTACCCAAACACCACTGCACTGCCCTAAACCCTGAAACACCAGTCCCAGCAAGACCCCCCACGCTGCCCGAACACCACTGACCTAATCCCTGAAACACCAGCCCCAGGACAACCCTCTACGCTGCCCGAACACCACTGCGCTGCCCTAAACCCTGAAACACCACCCCCCGCATGACCACCTACACTACCCGAACACCACTGCTCTGCCCTAAACCCTGAAACTCCTCCCCCGCACGACCCCCTACGCTGCCCAAACACCCCTGCGCTGCCCTAAACCCTGAAACTCCACCCCACACTACCCACTATGCTGCCCGAACACCTCTGCACTGCCCTAAACCCTGAAACACCACCCCCCGCACAACCCGCTTTGCTGCCCGAACACCACTGCCCTAAACCCTGAAACACCACCCCCAGCAAGACCCCCTACACTTCCCAAACACCACTGAACTGCCCTAAACCCTGAAACGCCACCGCCAGCATGACCCCCAACACTGCCCGAACACTATTGCACTGCTTTAAACCCTGGAACACCACCCCCAGCACGACCCAATACAATGCCTGAACACCACTGCTCTGCCCAAATTACTGCAATGCCACCCCCAGCACGGCCCCCTACACTGCCCGAACACCACTGCACTGCCCTAAACCCTGAAACGCCACCCCCAGCACGACCCCCTACACTGTCCGAACATCACTGCACTGTCCTAAACCCTGAAACACAACCCCTGCACGACTCCCTACACTGCCTGAACACCACTGCACTTACCTAAACCCTGAAACACCATCCCCAGCAAGATCCGCTACGCTGCCCGAACACCACTGCACTGCCCTAAACCCTGAAACACCACCGCCCGCACAACCCCCTACGCTGCCTGAACACCACTGCCCTAAACCCTGAAACACCAGCCCCAGCACGACCCCATACACTGCCCGAACACCACTGCGCTGCCCTAAACCCTGAAACACCAGCCCCAGCATGAACGCCTACACTGCCCGAACACCACTGTGCTGCCCTAAACCTAGAAACACAACCCCCCGCACGACGCCCTACACTGCCCAAACACCACTGTACTTCCCCAATCCCTAAAACACCACCCCCAGCCAGACCCCCTACACTGCCCGAACACCACTGAACTGCCCTAAACCCTGAAACACCAGCCCCAGCAAGACCCCCTACGATGCCCGAACAGCACTTCACTGCCCTAATCCCTGAAACACCACCCCTGCATGACCCCCTATGCTGTCCGAATACCACTGCACTGCCCTAAACCCGGAAACACCCCCCACACAACCCACTACGCTGACCGAACACCACTGCCATAAACCCTAAAACTCCACCCCCGCATGACCCCCTAAGCTACCCGAACACCACTGCGCTGTCCTAAACACTGAAACACCACCCCCAGCACGACCCCCTACACTGCCTGAACACCACTGAGCTGTCCTAAACCCCGAAACACCATCCCCAGCATGACCCCTACACTGCCCGAACACAACTGCACTTCCCTAAACCCTGAAACACCACCCCCGCAAGACCCCCTACACTGCCCGAACTCCACTGCACTTCCCTAAATGCTGAAACACCTCCCCCACACTACCCCTTACACTGCCCGAACACCACTGCACTGCTCTAAACCCTGTAACACCACCCCCGCATGAACCCCTACACTGCCTGAACACCACTTTACTGCCCTAAACCTTGAAACACCAGCCCCAGCAAGACCCCCTATGCTGCTCGAACACCACTGCCCTAAACCCTGAAACGCCAGCCGAGGACGACCCCCTACGCTGCCCGAGCTCCACTTCCCTAAACCCTGAAACACCACCCCCCGCACGACCCCCTACTTTGCCCGAACACCACTGTGCTGCCCTAAACCCTGAAACACCACCCCCCGCACGAACCCATACACTACCCGAACACCACTGCTCTGCCCTAAACCCTGAAACTCCTCCCCCGCACGACCCCCTACGCTGCACAGACACCCCTGCTCTGCCCTAAACCCTGAAACACATCCCCCACACAACCCCCTATTCTGCCCAAACACCCCTGCGCTGCCCTAAACCCTGAAACACCACCCCCTGCATGACCTCCTACACTGTCCGAACACCACTGCACTGCACTAAACCCTGAAACAACACCCCCCATACAACCCCCTATGCTGACCGAACACCACTGCCATAAACCCTGAAACACTACCCCCCGCATGACCCCCTATGCTGCCCGAACACCACTGCGCTGTCGTAAACAATGAAACACCACCCCCAGCACGGCCCCCTACACTGCCTGAACACCACTGAGCTGTCCTAAACCCCGAAACACCACCCCCAGCATGACCCCCTACACTGCCCAAACTCCACTGCACTGCCCTAAGTGCTGAAACACCTCCCCCACACTACCCCTTACACTGCCCGAACACCAATGCACTGCCCTAAACCCTGTAACACCACCCCCGCATCATCCCCTACACCGCCTGAACACCACTGCACTGCCCTAAACCCTGAAACACCACCCCCGCATGAGCTTTACACTGCCCGAACACCCCTACACTGCCCTAAACCCTGAAACACCACCCCCAGCAAGACCCCCTACACTGCCCGAACACCACTTTACTGCCCTAAACCCTGAAACACCAGCCCCAGCAAGACCCCCTACACTGCCCGAACACTACTGCCCTAAACCCTGAAACACCCCCCCGCATGACCCCCTACACTTCCTGAACACCACTGCGCTGCCCTAAACCCTGAAACACCAGCCCCCGTACCACCCCCTACACTACCTGAACACCACTGCTCTGCCCTAAACCCTGAAACTCCTCCCCCACATAGCCCCCTATGCTGCCCAAACACCCCTGCGCTGCCCTAAACCCTGAAACACCACCCCCAGCACGACCCCCTAGGCTGCCCAAACACGACTGCCCTAAACCCTAAAACACCAACCCCAGGACGACCCCCTACGCTGCCCGAACACCATTGCCCTAAACCCTGAAACACTATCCCCGGCACGACCCCCTATGCTGCCGGAACACCACTGCGCTGCCCTAAACCCTGAAACACCACCACCCGCACGACCCCCTACACTACCCAAACACCACTGCGCTGTCCTAAACCCTGAAACACCACCCCCAGCACGACCCTCTAGGCTGCCCAAACACCACTGCCGTAAACCCTGAAACACCAACCCCAGGATGACCCCCTATGCTGCCCGAACACCACTCCCCTAAACCCTGAAATGCCACACCCCACATGACCCCCTACACTGCCGAACACCACTGCCCTGCCCTAAACCCTGAAGCGCCACCCCCACACAACCCCATACACTGCCCGAACACCACTGCCCTGCCCTAAACCCTGAAATGCCACCCCCACGCTTCCCCCTACACTGCCCGAACACCACTACACTAAACCCTGAAACGCCACCTCCGCACGACCCCCTACACTGCCTGAACACCACTGCACTGCCCTAAACCCTGAAATGCCACCCCCGCACGACCCCCTACACTGCTCGAACACCACTGCACTGCCCTAAACCCTGAAACACCTCCCCCGCACGACCCCCTACACTGCCCGAAAACCACTGCACTGCCCTAAACCCTGAAACGCCATGTCCAGCACGACCAACTACACTGCCCGAACACCACAGCACTAAACCCTAAAAAGCCACCCTCAGCACAACCCCCTACACTGGCCGAACACCACTGCCCTAAACCCTGAAATACCACCCCCAGCAAGACCCCCTACACTGCCCGAACACCACTACCCTGCCCAAAACCCTGAAACGCCAACTCCAGCATGACACCCTATACTACCCAAACACCACTGCCCTGCCCTAAACCCTGAAACGCCATCCCCCGCACGACCCCCTAGACTTCCCGAACACCACTGCCCTGCCCTAAACCCTGAAACGCCACCCCCCACACCACCCCCTACACTGCCCGAACACCACTGCCCTGCCCTAAACCCTGAAACGCCACCCCCGCACTTCCCCCTACGCTGCCCGAACACCACTGCACTGCCCTAAACCCTGAAACGCCACCCCCGCACGACCCACTACACTACCCAAACATCACTGCTCTGCCCAAAACCCTGAAACGCCACCCCCAGCACGACTCCCTACACTGCCCGAACACCACTGCACTGCCCTAAACCCTGAAACGCCACCCCAGCACGACCCCCTACACTTCCCGAATACCACTGCTCTGCCCAAAACCCTGAAATGCCACCCCTAGCATAACCCGCTACACTGCCCGAACACCACTGCACTGCTCTAAACCCTGAAACACAACCCCGCACGACTCCCTACACTGCCCGAACACCACTGCACTTCCCTAAACCCTGAAACGCCACCCCTTCACGACCCCCTATACTGCCTGACCACCACTGCACTGCCCTAAACCCTGAAATGCCACCCCCGCACGACCCCCTACACTGCTCGAACTCCACTGCGCTTCCCTAAACCCTGAAACACCACCCCAGCATGACCCCTTACACTGCCCGAACACCACTGCACTGCCCTAAACCCTGAAACACCACCCCAGCATGAACCCTTACACTGCCCGAACACCACTGCACTGCCCTAAACCCTGAAACGCCACCCCAGCACGACCCCCTACACTGCCCGAATACCACTGCTCTGCCCAAAGCCCTGAAATGCCACCCCCAGCATAACCCGCTACACTGCCCGAACACCACTGCACTGCCCTAAACCCTGAAACACAACCCCCGCACGACTCCCTACACTGCCCGAACACCACTGCACTTCCCTAAACCCTAAAACGCCACCCCTGCACGATCCCCTATACTGCCTGACCACCACTGCACTGCCCTAAACCCTGGAATGCCACCCCCGCACGACCCCCTACACTGCTCGAACTCCACTGCACTTCCCTAAACCCTGAAACGCCACCCCAGCACGACCCCCTACACTGCCCGAATACCACTGCTCTGCCCAAAACCCTGAAATGCCACCCCCAGCATAACCCCTACACTGCCCGAACACCACTGCACTGCCCAAAACCCTGAAACACAACCCCCGCACGACTCCCTACACTGCCCGAACACCACTGCACTTCCCGAAACCCTGAAACACCACCCCCAGCAAGACCACCTACGCTGCCCGAACACCACTGCACTGCCCTAAACCCTGCAACAGCACCCCCTGCACAACCAGCTACACTGCCTGAACACCACTGAGCTGTCCTAAACCCTGAAACACAACCCCCGCACGACTCCCTACACTGCCCGAACACCACTGCACTTCCCTAAACCCTGAAACACCACCCCCAGCAAGACCACCTACACTGCCCGAACACCACTGCACTTCCCTAAACCCTGAAACACCACCCCAGCATGACCCCTTACACTGCCCGAACTCCACTGCACTGCCCTAAATGCTGAAACACCTCCCCCACACTACCCCTTACACTGCCCGAACATCACTGCACTGCCCTAAACCCTGAAACACCACCCCCAGCAAGACCCCTGCACTGCCCGAACACCACTGCCCTAAACCCTGAAACACCAGCCCAGGACGACCCCCTACGCTGCCCGAACACCACTGAACTAAACTCTGAAACACCTCCCCCGCACGACCCCCTACACTGCCCGAACACCACTGCCCTGCCCTAAACCCTGAAACGCCACCCCCGCACAACCCCCTACACTGCCCGAACACCACTGCCCTGCCCTAAACCCTGAAATGCCACCCCCGCACTACCCCCTACACTGCCCGAACACCACTACACTAAACCCTGAAACGCCACCCCTGCACGACCCCCTATACTGCCTGACCACCACTGCACTGCCCTAAACCCTGAAATGCCACCCCCGCACGACCCCCTACACTGCTCAAACTCCACTGGACTGCCCTAAACCCTGATACGCCTCCCCCGCACGACCCCCTACACTGCCCGAACTCCACTGCACTGCCCTAAACCCTGAAACGCCATGCCCAGCACGATCAACTACACTGCCCGAACACCACTGCACTAAACCCTAAAAAGCCACCCCCAGCACAACTCCCTACACTGCCCGAACACCACTGCCCTAAACCCTGAAACACCACCCCCAGCAAGAACCCCTACACTGCCCGAACACAACTGAGCTGTCCTAAACCCTGAAACACCACCCCTAGCATGACCACCTACACTACCCGAACACCACTGCTCTGCCCTAAACCAGGAAACTCCACCCCCACACGACCCCCTATGCTGCTCAAACACCACTGCGCTGCCCTAAACCCTGAAACTCCACCTCGCACTACCCCCTATACTACCCGAACACCCCTGCGCTGTCCTAAACCCTGAAACACCACCCCCAGCACGACCCCCTAGGCTGCCCAAACTTGACTGCCCTAAACCCTGAAACACCAACCCCAGGACGACCACCTACGCTGCCCGAACACCACTGCCATAAACCCTGAAACACCACCACCCGCACGACCCCCTAAACTACACAAACACCACTGCGCTGCCCTAAACCCTAAAACACCACCCCCAGCAAGCCCCCCTACGCTGCCTGAACACCCCTGCACTGCCCTAAAGCCTGAAACACCACCCCCAGCATGACCCCCTACGCTGCCCGAACACCACTGCGCTGCCCTAAACCCTGAATCACCCCCCCCCAGCACGACCCCCTACACTGTCCGAACATCACTGCACTGTCCTAAACCCTGAAACACAACCCCTGCACGACTCCCTATACTGCCTGAATACCACTGCACTTCCCTAAACCCTGAAGCACCATCCCCAGCAAGATCCCCTACGCTGCCCGAACACCACTGCACTGCCCTAAACCCTGAAACACCACCCCCCGCACAACCCCCTACGCTGCCTGAACACCACTGCCCTAATCCCTGAAACACCAGCCCCAGCACGACCCCATACACTGCCCGAACACCACTGCGCTGCCCTAAACCTTGAAACACCAGCCCCAGCATGAATGCCTACACTGCCCGAACACCACTACGCTGCCCTAAACCCAGAAACACAACCACCCGCACGACGCCCTACACTGCCCGAACACCACTGCGCTGCCCTAAACCCTGAATCACCCCCCCCCAGCACGACCCCCTACACTGTCCGAACATCACTGCACTGTCCTAAACCCTGAAACACAACCCCTGCAAGACTCCCTATACTGCCTGAATACCACTGCACTTCCCTAAACCCTGAAGCAACATCCCCAGCAAGATCCCCTACGCTGCCCGAACACCACTGCACTGCCCTAAACCCTGAAACACCACCCCCCGCACAACCCCCTACGCTGCCTGAACACCACTGCCCTAATCCCTGAAACACCAGCCCCAGCACGACCCCATACACTGCCCGAACACCACTGCACTTCCCCAAACCCTAAAACACCACCCCCAGCCAGACCCCCTACACTGCCCGAACACCACTGCACTGCCCTAATCCCTGAAACACCAGCCCCAGCAAGACCCCTACGCTGCCCGAACAGCACTGCACTGCCCTAATCCCTGAAACACCACCCCCTGCATGACCCCCTACGCTGTCCGAATACCACTGCACTGCCCTAAACCCGGAAACACCCCCCACACAACCCACTACGCTGACCGAACACCACTGCCATAAACCCTGAAACACCACCGCCGCATGACCCCCTACGCTACCCGAACACCACTGCGCTGTCCTAAACACTTAAACACCACCCCCAGCACGACCCCCTACACTGCCTGAACACCACTGAGCTGTCCTAAACCCCGAAACACCATCCCCAGCATGACCCCTACACTGCCCGAACACAACTGCACTTCCCTAAACCCTGAAACACCACCCCCGCAAGACCCCCTACACTGCCCGAACTCCACTGCACTTCCCTAAATGCTGAAACACCTCCCCCACACTACCCCTTACACTGCCCGAACACCACTGCACTGCCCTAAACCCTGTAACACCACCCCGCATGAAACCCTACACTGCCTGAACACCACTTTACTGCCCTAAACCCTGAAACACCAGCCCCAGCAAGACCCCCTACGCTGCTCGAACACCACTGCACTGCCCTAAACCCTGAAACACCACCCCCCGCACAACCCCCTAGGCTGCCTGAACACCACTTCCCTAAACCCTGAAACACCAGCCTCAGCACGACCCCATACACTGCGCGAACACAACTGCACTGCCCTAAACCCTGAAACGCCATGCCCAGCACGACCAACTACACTGCCCGAACACCAGTGCACTAAACCCTAAAAAGCCACCCTCAGCACAACCCCCTACACTGGCCGAACACCACTGCCCTAAACCCTGAAACACCACCCCCAGCAAGACCCCCTACACTGCCCGAACACCACTACCCTGCCCAAAACCCTGAAACACCAGCCCCAGCATGAACGCCTACACTGCCCGAAAACCACTGCGCTGCACTAAACCCAGAAACACAACCCCCCGCACGACGCCCTACACTGCCCAAACACCACTGCACTTCCCCAAACCCTAAAACACCACCCCCAGCCGGACCCCCTACACTGCCCGAACACCACTGCCCTGCCCTAAACCCTGAAACGCCACCCCTGCACTACCCCCTACGCTGCCCGAACACCACTGCACTGCCCTAAACCCTGAAACGCCACCCCCGCACGACCCACTACACTACCCGAACATCACTGCTCTGCCCAAAACCCTGAAACACCACCCCCAGCACGACCCCCTACACTGCCTGAACACCACTGAGCTGTCCTAAACCCCGAAACACCATCCCCAGCATGACCCCTACACTGCCCGAACACCACTGCACTTCCCTAAACCCTGAAACACCACACCCGCAAGACCCCCTACACTGCCCGAACTCCACTGCACTTCCCTAAATGCTGAAACACCTCCCCCACACTACCCCTTACACTGCCCGAACACCCCTGCACTGCCCTAAACCCTGTAACACCACCCCCACATGACCCCCTACACTGCCCAAACACCACTTTACTGCCCTAAACCCTGAAACACCAGCCCCAGCAATACCCCCTACGCTGCTCGAACACCACTGCCCTACACCCTGAAACGCCAGCCGAGGACGACCCCCTACGCTGCCCGAGCTCCACTTCCCTAAACCCTGAAACACCACACCCCGCACGACCCCCTACTTTGCCCGAACACCACTGTGCTGCCCTAAACCCTGAAACACCACCCCCCGCACGACCCCACACACTACCCGAACACCACTGCTCTGCCCTAAAACCTGAAACTCCTCCCCCGCACGACCCCCTACGCTGCATAAACACCCATGCGCTGCCCTAAACCCTGAAACACCTCCCCCACACGACCCCCTACGCTGCCCAAACACCCCTGTGCTGCCCTAAACCCTGAAACACCACCCCCTGCATGACCCCCTATGCTGTCCGAACACCACTGCACTGCACTAAACCCTGAAACACCACCCCCCCATACAACCCCCTATGCTGACCGAACACCACTGCCATAAACCCTGAAACACTACCCCCCGCATGACCCCCTATGCTGCCCGAACACCACTGCGCTGTTGTAAACACTGAAACACCACCCCCAGCACGACCCCCTACACTGCCTGAACACCACTGAGCTGTCCTAAACTCCGAAACACCACCCCCAGCATGACCCCCTACACTGCCCAAACTCCACTGCACTGCCCTAAATTTCGAAACACCTTCCCCACACTACCCCTTACACTGCCCGAACACCAATGCACTGCCCTAAACTCTGTAACACCACCCCCGCATGATCCCCTACACTGCCCGAACACCACTGCACTGCCCTAAACCCTGAAACACCACCCCCGCATGAGCTTTACACTGCCCGAACACCCCTACACTGCCCTAAACCCTGAAACACCACCCCCAGCAAGACCCCCTACACTGCTCGAACACCACTGCACTGCCCTAAACCCTGAAACACCAGACCCAGCAAGACCCCCTACACTGCCCGAACACCACTGCACTAAACCCTGAAACACCACCACCCGCACGACCCCCTACACTACACAAACACCACTGCGCTGCCCTAAACCCTAAAACACCACCCCCAGCAAGCCCCCCTATGCTGCCTGAACACCATTGCACTACCCTAAAGCCTGAAACACCACCCCCAGCATGACCCCCTACGCTGCCCGAACACCACTGTGCTGCCCTAAACCCTGAATCACCCCCAGCACGACCCTCTATGCTGCCCGAACACCACTGCGCTGCCCTAAACCACCACCCCCAGTATGACCCCCTACACTGTCCGAACATCACTGCACTGTCCTAAACCCTGAAACACAACCCCTGCACGACTCCCTACACTGTCTGAACACCACTGCACTTCCCTAAACCCTGAAACACCATCCCCAGCAAGATCCCCTATGCTGCCCGAACACCACTGCACTGCCCTAAACCCTGAAACACCACCCCCGCACAACCCCCTACGCTGCCTGAACACCACTGCCCTAAACCCTGAAACACCAGCCCCAGCACGACCCCATACACTGCCCGAACACCACTGCGCTGCCCTAAACCCTGAAACACCAGCCCCAGCATGAACGCCTACACTGCCGGAACACCACTGCGCTGCCCTAAACCCACAAACACAACCCCCCGCATGATGCCCTACACTGCCCAAACACCACTGCACTTCCACAAACCCTAAAACACCACCCCCAGCCAGACCCCCTACACTGCCCGAACACCACTGCACTGCCCTAAACCCTGAAACACCAGCCCCAGCAAGACCCCCTACTTTGCCCGAACACCACTGTGCTGCCCTAAACCCTGAAACACCACCCCCGCATGACCCCATACACTACCCGAACACCACTGCTCTGCCCTAAACACTGAAACTCCTCCCCCGCACGACCCCCTACGCTGCACAAACACCCCTGCGCTGCCCTAAACCCTGAAACACCTCCCCCACACAACCCCCTACGCTGCCCAAACACACCAGCGCTGCCCTAAACCCTGAAACACCACCCCCTGCATGACCCCCTACGCTGTCCGAACACCACTGCACTGCACTAAACCCTGAAACACCAACCCCAGCACGACCCCCTACACTGTCCGAACATCACTGCACTGTCCTAAACCCTGAAACACAACCCCTGCACGACTCCCTACACTGCCTGAACACCACTGCACTTCCCTAAACCCTGAAACACCATCCCCAGCAAGATCCCCTACACTGCTCGAACACCACTGCACTGCCCTAAACCCTGAAACACCAGACCCAGCAAGACCCCCTACACTGCCCGAACATCACTGCACTAAACCCTGAAACACCACCACCCGCACGACCCCCTACACTACACAAACACCACTGCGCTGCCCTAAACCCTAAAAAACCACCCCAGCAAGCCCCCCTACGCTGCCTGAACACCATTGCACTACCCTAAAGCCTGAAACACCACCACCAGCATGACCCCCTACGCTGCCCGAACACCACTGCGCTGCCCTAAACCCTGAATCACCCCCAGCACGACCCTCTATGCTGCCCGAACACCACTGCGCTGCCCTAAACCACCACCCCCTGCATGACCCCCTACGCTGCCCGAACACCACTGCGCTGCCCTAAACCCTGAAACACCAGCCCCAGCACGACCCCCTACACTGTCCGAACATCACTGCACTGTCCTAAACCCTGAAACACAACCCCTGCACGACTCCCTACACTGCCTGAACACCACTGCACTTCCCTAAACCCTGAAACACCATCCCCAGCAAGATCCCCTACGCTGCTCGAACACCGCTGCACTGCCCTAAACCCTGAAACACCACCCCCCGCAGAACCCCTTACGCTGCCTGAACTCCACTGCCCTAAACCCTGAAACACCAGCCCCAGCACGACCCCATACACTGCCCGAACACCACTGCGCTGCCCTAAACCCTGAAACACCAGCCCCAGCATGAATGCCCACACTGCCCGAACACCACTGCGCGCTGCCCTAAACCCAGAAACACAACCCCCCGCATGATGCCCCACACTGCCCAAACACCACTGCACTTCCACAAACCCTAAAACACCACCCCCAGCCAGACCCCCTACACTGCCAGAACACCACTGCACTGCCCTAAACTCTGAAACACCAGCCCCAGCAAGACCCCCTACTTTGCCCGAACACCACTGTGCTGCCCTAAACCCTGAAACACCACCCCCCGCACGAACCCATACACTACCCGAACACCACTGCTCTGCCCTAAACCCTAAAACTCCTCCCCCGCACGACCCCCTACGCTTTACAAACACCCCTGCGCTGCCCTAAACCCTGAAACACCTCCCCCACACGACCCCCTACGCTGCCCAAACACACCTGCGCTGCCCTAAACCCTGAAACACCACCACCTGCATGACCCCCTACGCTGTCCGAACACCACTGCACTGCACTAAACCCTGAAACACCACCCCCCATACAACCCCCTATGCTGACTGAACACCACTGCCATAAACCCTGAAACACTACCCGCCGCATGACCCCCTATGCTGCCCGAACACCACTGCGCTGTCGTAAACACTGAAACACCACCCCCAGCATGACCCTCTACACTGCCTGAACACCACTGAGCTGTCCTAAACCCCGCAACACCACCCCCAGCATGACCCCCTACACTGCCCAAACTCCACTGCACTGCCCTAAATGCTGAAACACCTCCCCCACACTACCCCTTACACTGCCCGAACACCAATGCACTGCCCTAAACCCTGTAACACCACCCCCGCATGATCCCCTACACTGCCCGAACACCACTGCACTGCCCTAAACCCTGCAACACCACCCCCGCATGAGCTTTACACTGCCCGAACACCCCTACACTGCCCTAAACCCTGAAACACCACCTCCAGCAAGACCCCCTAGACTGCCCGAACACCACTTTACTGCCCTAAACCCTGAAACACCCCCCCCGCATGACCCCCTACGCTTCCTGAACACCACTGCACTGCCCTAAACCCTGAAACACCAGCCCCCGCACCACCCCCGACACTACCCGAACACCACTGTTCTGCCCTAAACCCTGAAACACCACCCCAGCACGACCCCCTAGGCTGCCCAAACACGACTGCCCTAAACCCTGAAACACCAACCCCGGGACGACCCCCTATGCTGCCCGAACACCATTGCCCTAAACCTTGAAACACTATCCCCGGCACGACCCCCTATGCTGCCCAAACACCACTGCGCTGCCCTAAACCCTGAAACACCACTACCCGCACGACCCCCTACACTACCCAAACACCACTGCGCTGTCCTAAACCCTGAAACACCACCCCCAGCACGACCCTCTAGGCTGCCCAAACACCACTGCTGTAAACCCTGAAACACCAACCCCAGTATGACCCCCTACGCTGCCCGAACACCACTGCCCTAAACCCTGAAATGCCACACCCCACACGACCCCCTACACTGCCGAACACCACTGCCCTGCCCTAAACCCTGAAGCGCCACCCCCACACAACCCCATACACTGCCCGAACACCACTGCCCTGCCCTAAACCCTGAAAAGCCACCCCGCACTACCCCCTACACTGCCCGAACACCACTACACTAAACCCTGAAACGCCACCTCCGCACGACCCCCTACACTGCCTGAACACCACTGCACTGCCCTAAACCCTGAAATGCCACCCCCGCACGACCCCCTACACTGCTCGAACACCATTGCACTGCCCTAAACCCTGAAATGCCTCCCCCGCACGACCCCCTACACTGCCCGAAAACTACTGCACTGCCCTAAACCCTGAAACGCCATGCCCAGCACGACCAACTACACTGCCCGAACACCACTGCACTAAACCCTAAAAAGCCACCCTCAGCACAACCCCCTACACTGGCCGAACACCACTGCCCTAAACCCTGAAATACCACCCCCAGCAAGACCCCCTACACTGCCCGAACACCCCTACCCTGCCCAAAACCCTGAAACGCCAACCCCAGCATGACACCCTATACTACCCGAACACCACTGCCCTGCCCTAAACCCTGAAACGCCATCCCCCGCACGACCCCCTACACTGCCCGAACACCACTGCCCTGCCCTAAACCCTGAAACGCCACCCCCCACACTACCCCCTACACTGCCCGAACACCACTGCCCTGCCCTAAACCCTGAAACACCACCCCCGCACTACCCCCTACGTTGCCCGAACACCACTGCACTGCCCTAAACCCTGAAACGCCACCCCCGCACGACCCACAACACTACCCGAACATCACTGCTTTGCCCAAACCCTGAAACGCCACCCCCAGCACAACCCCCTACACTACCTGAACACCACTGCACTGCCCTAAACCCTGAAACGGCACCCCCAGCACGACCCCCTACACTGCCCGAACACCACTGCACTGCCCTAAACCCTGAAACACCACCCCAGCACGACCCCTTACACTGCCCGAATACCACTGCTCTGCCCAAAACAATGAAATGCCACCCACAGCATAACCCCCTACACTGCCCGAACACCACTGCACTGCCCTAAACCCTGAAACACAACCCCCGCACGACTCCCTACACTGCCCGAACACCACTGCACTTCCCTAAACCCTGAAACACCACCCCCAGCAAGACCACCTACGCTGCCCGAACACCACTGCACTGCCCTAAACCCTGCAACAGCACCCCCTGCACAACCAGCTACTCTGCCTGAACACCACTGAGCTGTCCTAAACCCTAAACACCACCCCCAGCATGACCTCCTACACTGCCCGAACACCACGGCACTTCCCTAAACCCTGAAACACCACCCCAGCATGACCCTTTACACTGCCCGAACTCTACTGCACTGCCCTAAATGCTGAAACACCTCCCCCACACTACCCCTTACACTGCCCGAACATCACTGCACTGCCCTAAACCCTGAAACACCACCCCTAGCAAGACCCCTACACTGCCCGAACACCACTTTACTGCCCTAAACCCTGAAACACCAGCCCCAGCAAGACCCCCTATGCTGCCCGAACACCACTGCCCTAAACCCTGAAACACCAGCCCAGGATGACCCCCTACGCTGCCCGAACACCACTGAACTAAACCCTGAAATGCCTCCCCCGCACGACCCCCTACACTGCCCGAACACCACTGCCCTGCCCTAAACCCTGAAACGCCACCCCCGCACAACCCCCTACACTGCCCGAACACCACTGCCCTGCCCTAAACCCTGAAATGCCACCCCCGCACTACCCCCTACACTGCCTGAACACCACTACACTAAACCCTGAAACGCCACCCCTGCACGACCCCCTATACTGCCTGAACACCACTGCACTGCCCTAAACCCTGAAATGCCACCCCCGCACGACCCCCTACACTGCTCGAACTCCACTGGACTGCCCTAAACCCTGATACGCCTCCCCCGCACGACCCCCTACACTGCCCGAACTCCACTGCACTGCCCTAAACCCTGAACCGCCATGCCCAGCACAACCAACTACACTGCCCGAACACCACTGCACTAAACCCTAAAAAGCCACCCCCAGCAAGAACCCCTACACTGCCCGAACACAACTGAGCTGTCCTAAACCCTGAAACACCACCCCTAGCATGACCACCTACACTACCCGAACACCACTGCTCTGCCCTAAACCAGGAAACTCCACCCCCACACGACCCCCTATGCTGCCCAAACACCACTGCGCTGCCCTAAACCCTGAAACTCCACCTCGCACTACCCCCTATGCTGCCCAAACACCCCTGCGCTGTCCTAAACCCTGAAACACCACCCCCAGCACGACCCCCTAGGCTGCCCAAACTTGACTGCCCTAAACCCTGAAACACCAACCCCAGGACGACCACCTACGCTGCCTGAACACCACTGCCCTAAACCCTGAAACACCACCACCCGCACGACCCCTTACACTACACAAACACCACTGCGCTGCCCTAAACCCTAAAACACCACCCTCAGCAAGCCCCCCTACGCTGCCTGAACACCACTGCACTGCCCTAAACCCTGAAACACCACCCCCAGCATGACCCCCTACGCTGCCCGAACACCACTGCGCTGCCCTAAACCCTGAATCACCCCCCCAGCACGACCCTCTATGCTGCCCGAACACCACTGCGCTGCCCTAAACCACCACCCCCTGCATGACCCCCTATGCTGTCCGAACACCACTGCGCTGCCCTAAACCCTGAAACACCACCCCCAGCAAGACCTCCTACGCTGCCTGAACACGACTGCGCTGCCCTAAACCTTAAAACAAAACCCCCAGCAAGCCCCCTATGCTGCCCGAACACCACTGCATTGCCCTGAACCCTGAAACACCATCCCCAGTACGACCCTCTACACTGCCTGAACACCACTGCACTGCCCTAAACCCTGAACACCACTCCCTGCACGACCCCCTACACTTCGCGAACAACACTGCACTGCAATAAACCCTGAAACACCACTCCCAGCATGACCCCATTACACTGCCCGAACAACACTGCTCTGCCCTAAACCCTAAAACACCACCTCAGCACGACCCCCTACGCTGCCCGAACACCACTGCGCTGCCCTAAACCCTGAAACACCACCTCCTGCACGACCCCCTACGCTGCCCGAACACCACTGCGCTGTCCTAAACTCTGATACGCCTTCCCCGCACGACCCCCTACACTGCCCGAACTCCACTGCACTGCCCTAAACCCTGAAACGCCATGCCCAGCACGACCAACTACACTGCCCGAACACCACTGCACTAAACCCTAAAAAGCCACCCCCAGCACAACCCCCTACTCTGCCCGAACACCACTTCCCTAAACCCTGAAACACCACCCCAGCAAGAACCCCTACACTGCCCGAACCCAACTGAGCTGTCCTAAACCCTGAAACACCACCCCTAGCATGACCACCTACACTACCCGAACACCACTGCTCTGCCCTAAACCCTGAAACTCCACCCCCACACGATCCCCTATGCTGCCCAAACACCACTGTGCTGCCCTAAACCCTGAAACTCCACCTCGCACTACCCCCTATGCTGCCCGAACACCCCTGCGCTGTCCTAAACCCTGAAACACCACCCCCAGCACGACCCCCTGGACTGCCCGAACACCACTGCCCTAAACCCTGAAACACCAGCCCCAGCACAACCCCCTCCACCACCCGAAAACCACTGCACTGCCCTAAACCCTGAAACACCAGACCCAGCACGACCCCCTACACCGCCCGAACACCACTGCGCTGCCCTAAACCCTGAAACACCAGCCCCAGCATGACCCCCTACACCGCCCGAACACCACTGCCCTAAACACTGAAACGCCACCCCCGCACAACCCCCTACACTGCCCGAACACCACTGCCCTGCCCTAAACCCTGAAATGCCACCCCCGCACTACCCCCTACACTGCCTGTACACCACTACACTAAACCCTGAAACGCCACCCCTGCACGACCCCCTATACTGCCTGAACACCACTGCACTGCCCTAAACCCTGAAATGCCACCCCCGCACGACCCCCTACACTGCTCGAACTCCACTGGACTGCCCTAAACCCTGATACGCCTCCCCCGCACGACCCCCTACACTGCCCGAACTCCACTGCACTGCCCTAAACCCTGAACCGCCATGCCCAGCACAACCAACTACACTGCCCGAACACCACTGCACTAAACCCTAAAAAGCCACCCCCAGCAAGAACCCCTACACTGCCCGAACACAACTGAGCTGTCCTAAACCCTGAAACACCACCCCTAGCATGACCACCTACACTACTCGAACACCACTGCTCTGCCCTAAACCAGGAAACTCTACCCCCACACGACCCCCTATGCTGCCCAAACACCACTGCGCTGCCCTAAACCCTGAAACTCCACCTCGCACTACCCCCTATGCTGCCCAAACAACCCTGCGCTGTCCTAAACCCTGAAACACCACCCCCAGCACGACACCCTAGGCTGCCCAACCAAACTTGACTGCCCTAAACCCTGAAACACCAACCCCTGGACGACCACCTACGCTGCCTGAACACCACTGCCCTACACCCTGAAACACCACCACCCGCACGACCCCTTACACTACACAAACACTACTGCGCTGCCCTAAACCCTAAAACACCACCCTCAGCAAGCCCCCCTACGCTGCCTGAACACCACTGCACTGCCCTAAACCCTGAAACACCACCCCCAGCATGACCCCCTACGCTGCCCGAACACCACTGCGCTGCCCTAAACCCTGAATCACCCCCCCAGCACGACCCTCTATGCTGCCCGAACACCACTGCGCTGCCCTAAACCACCACCCCCTGCATGACCCCCTATGCTGTCCGAACACCACTGCGCTGCCCTAAACCCTGAAACACCACCCCCAGCAAGACCTCCTACGCTGCCTGAACACGACTGCGCTACCCTAAACCTTAAAACAAAACCCCCAGCAAGCCCCCTATGCTGCCCGAACACCACTGCATTGCCCTGAACCCTGAAACACCATCCCCAGCACGACCCTCTACACTGCCTGAACACCACTGCACTGCCCTAAACCCTGAACACCACTCCCTGCACGACCCCCTACACTTCGCGAACAACACTGCACTGCAATAAACCCTGAAACACCACTCCCAGCATGACCCCATTACACTGCCCGAACAACACTGCTCTGCCCTAAACCCTAAAACACCACCTCAGCACGACCCCCTACGCTGCCCGAACACCACTGCGCTGCCCTAAACCCTGAAACACCACCTCCTGCACGACCCCCTACGCTGCCCGAACACCACTGCGCTGTCCTAAACTCTGATACGCCTCCCCCGCACGACCCCCTACACTGCCCGAACTCCACTGCACTGCCCTAAACCCTGAAACGCCATGCCCAGCACGACCAACTACACTGCCCGAACACCACTGCACTAAACCCTAAAAAGCCACCCCCAGCACAACCCCCTACACTGCCCGAACACCACTTCCCTAAACCCTGAAACACCACCCCAGCAAGAACCCCTACACTGCCCGAACCCAACTGAGCTGTCCTAAACCCTGAAACACCACCCCTAGCATGACCACCTACACTACCCGAACACCACTGCTCTGCCCTTAACCCTGAAACTCCACCCCCACACGACCCCCTATGCTGCCCAAACACCACTGCGCTGCCCTAAACCCTGAAACTTCACCTCGCACTACCCCCTATGCTGCCCGAACACCCCTGCGCTGTCCTAAACCCTGAAACACCACCCCCAGCACGACCCCCTGGACTGCCCGAACACCACTGCCCTAAACCCTGAAACACCAGCCCCTGCACAACCCCCTCCACCACCCGAAAAACACTGCACTGCCCTAAACCCTGAAACACCAGACCCAGCACGACCCCCTACACCGCCCGAACACCACTGCGCTGCCCTACACCCTGAAACACCAGCCCCAGCATGACCCCCTACACCGCCCGAACACCACTGCCCTAAACACTGAAACACCAGCCCCAGCACGACCCCGTACACTGCCTGAACACCACTGCACTGCCCTAATCCCTGAAACACCACCCCCAACACGACCCCCTACACTGCCCGAACACCACTGCTCTGCCCAAAACCCTGAAACACTAGCCCCAGCACGACCCCTACACTGCCCTAACACCACTGCACTGCCCTAAACCCTGAAACACCACCCCCTGCATGACCCTCTACACTGCCCGAAATCCACTGCACTGCCCTAAACCCTGAAACACAATCCCCAACATGACCCCCTACACTGCCCGAACACCACTGCTCTGCCCTAAACCCTAAAACACCACCCCCAGCACATCTACTTACACGGCCCGACAACCACTGCACTGCCCTAAACACTGAAACACTCCCCCAGCAAGACCCCCTTCACTGCATGAACACCACTGCACTGCCGTCAACTCTGAAACACCACCCCCAGCACGACCCCCTACACTGCCCGAACACCACTGCCCTGAACCCTGAAACACCAGCCCCAGCACGACCCCGTACACTGCCCAAACACCACTGCACTGCCTCTAACCCTGAAACACAACCCCCAGCAAGACCCCCTACACTGCCGAACACCACTGCCCTAAACCCTGAAACACCACCCCCAGGAAAACCCCCTACACTGCTCGAATACCACAGCACTGCCCTAAACCCTGAAACACCATCCCCAGCACGACCCCAACACTGCCCAAATACCACTGCACTGCCCTAAACCCTGAAACACCATCACCAGCACGACCCCCTACACTTCCCAAACAACACTGCACTGCTGTAAATCCGAAAACACCACCCCCAGTATGACCCCCTACGCTGCCCGAACACCACTGCGCTGCCCTAAACCCTGAAACACCAGCCCCAGCACGACCCCCTACACTGTCCAAACATCACTGCACTGTCCTAAACCCTGAAACACAACCCCTGCACGACTCCCTACACTGTCTGAACACCACTGCACTTCCCTAAACCCTGAAACACCATCCCCAGCAAGATCCCCTATGCTGCCCGAACACCACTGCACTGCCCTAAACCCTGAAACACCACCCCCCGCACAACCCCCTACGCTGCCTGAACACCACTGCCCTAAACCCTGAAACACCAGCCCCAGCACGACCCCATACACTGCCCGAACACCACTGCGCTGCCCTAAACCCTGAAACACCAGCCCCAGCATGAACGCCTACACTGCCGGAACACCACTGCGCTGCCCTAAACCCACAAACACAACCCCCCGCATGATGCCCTACACTGCCCAAACACCACTGCACTTCCACAAACCCTAAAACACCACCCCCAGCCAGACCCCCTACACTGCCCGAACACCACTGCACTGCCCTAAACCCTGAAACACCAGCCCCAGCAAGACCCCCTACTTTGCCCGAACACCACTGTGCTGCCCTAAACCCTGAAACACCACCCCCGCATGACCCCATACACTACCCGAACACCACTGCTCTGCCCTAAACACTGAAACTCCTCCCCCGCACGACCCCCTACGCTGCACAAACACCCCTGCGCTGCCCTAAACCCTGAAACACCTCCCCCACACGACCCCCTACGCTGCCCAAACACCCCAGCACTGCCCTAAACCCTGAAACACCACCCCCTGCATGACCCCCTACGCTGTCCGAACACCACTGCACTGCACTATACCCTGAAACACCAACCCCAGCACGACCCCCTACACTGTCCGAACATCACTGCACTGTCCTAAACCCTGAAACACAACCCCTGCACAACTCCCTACACTGCCTGAACACCACTGCACTTCCCTAAACCCTGAAACACCATCCCCAGCAAGATCCCCTACACTGCTCGAACACCACTGCACTGCCCTAAACCCTGAAACACCAGACCCAGCAAGACCCCCTACACTGCCCGAACATCACTGCACTAAACCCTGAAACACCACCACCCGCACGACCCCCTACACTACACAAACACCACTGCGCTGCCCTAAACCCTAAAAAACCACCCCAGCAAGCCCCCCTACGCTGCCTGAACACCATTGCACTACCCTAAAGCCTGAAACACCACCACCAGCATGACCCCCTACGCTGCCCGAACACCACTGCGCTGCCCTAAACCCTGAATCACCCCCAGCACGACCCTCTATGCTGCCCGAACACCACTGCGCTGCCCTAAACCACCACCCCCTGCATGACCCCCTACGCTGCCCGAACACCACTGCGCTGCCCTAAACCCTGAAACACCAGCCCCAGCACGACCCCCTACACTGTCCGAACATCACTGCACTGTCCTAAACCCTGAAACACAACCCCTGCACGACTCCCTACACTGCCTGAACACCACTGCACTTCCCTAAACCCTGAAACACCATCCCCAGCAAGATCCCCTACGCTGCCCGAACACCGCTGCACTGCCCTAAACCCTGAAACACCACCCCCCGCACAACCCCTTACGCTGCCTGAACTCCACTGCCCTAAACCCTGAAACACCAGCCCCAGCACGACCCCATACACTGCCCGAACACCACTGCGCTGCCCTAAACCCTGAAACACCAGCCCCAGCATGAATGCCCACACTGCCCGAACACCACTGCGCGCTGCCCTAAACCCAGAAACACAACCCCCCGCATGATGCCCTACACTGCCCAAACACCACTGCACTTCCACAAACCCTAAAACACCACCCCCAGCCAGACCCCCTACACTGCCAGAACACCACTGCACTGCCCTAAACTCTGAAACACCAGCCCCAGCAAGACCCCCTACTTTGCCCGAACACCACTGTGCTGCCCTAAACCCTGAAACACCACCCCCCGCACGAACCCATACACTACCCGAACACCACTGCTCTGCCCTAAACCCTAAAACTCCTCCCCCGCACGACCCCCTACGCTGCACAAACACCCCTGCGCTGCCCTAAACCCTGAAACACCTCCCCCACACGACCCCCTACGCTGCCCAAACACACCTGCGCTGCCCTAAACCCTGAAACACCACCACCTGCATGACCCCCTACGCTGTCCGAACACCACTGCACTGCACTAAACCCTGAAACACCACCCCCCATACAACCCCCTATGCTGACTGAACACCACTGCCATAAACCCTGAAACACTACCCGCCGCATGACCCCCTATGCTGCCCGAACACCACTGCGCTGTCGTAAACACTGAAACACCACCCCCAGCATGACCCCCTACACTGCCTGAACACCACTGAGCTGTCCTAAACCCCGAAACACCACCCCCAGCATGACCCCCTACACTGCCCAAACTCCACTGCACTGCCCTAAATGCTGAAACACCTCCCCCACACTACCCCTTACACTGCCCGAACACCAATGCACTGCCCTAAACCCTGTAACACCACCCCCGTATGAGCTTTACACTGCCCGAACACCCCTACACTGCCCTAAACCCTGAAACACCACCTCCAGCAAGACCCCCTAGACTGCCCGAACACCACTTTACTGCCCTAAACCCTGAAACACCCCCCCCGCATGACCCCCTACGCTTCCTGAACACCACTGCACTGCCCTAAACCCTGAAACACCAGCCCCCGCACCACCCCCTACACTACCCGAACACCACTGTTCTGCCCTAAACCCTGAAACACCACCCCAGCACGACCCCCTAGGCTGCCCAAACACGACTGCCCTAAACCCTGAAACACCAACCCCAGGACGACCCCCTATGCTGCCCGAACACCATTGCCCTAAACCTTGAAACACTATCCCCAGCACGACCCCCTATGCTGCCCAAACACCACTGTGCTGCCCTAAACCCTGAAACACCACTACCCGCACGACCCCCTACACTACCCAAACACCACTGCGCTGTCCTAAACCCTGAAACACCACCCCCAGAACGACCCTCTAGGCTGCCCAAACACCACTGCTGTAAACCCTGAAACACCAACCCCAGTATGACCCCCTACGCTGCCCGAACACCACTGCCCTAAACCCTGAAATGCCACACCCCACACGACCCCCTACACTGCCGAACACCACTGCCCTGCCCTAAACCCTGAAGCGCCACCCCCACACAACCCCATACACTGCCCGAACACCACTGCCCTGCCCTAAACCCTGAAACGCCACCCCGCACTACCCCCTACACTGCCCGAACACCACTACACTAAACCCTGAAATGCCACCTCCGCACGACCCCCTACACTGCCTGAACACCACTGCACTGCCCTAAACCCTGAAATGCCACCCCCGCACGACCCCCTACACTGCTCGAACACCATTGCACTGCCCTAAACCCTGAAACGCCTCCGCCGCACGACCCCCTACACTGCCCAAAAACTACTGCACTGCCCTAAACCCTGAAACGCCATGCCCAGCACGACCAACTACACTGCCCGAACACCACTGCACTAAACCCTAAAAAGCCACCCTCAGCACAACCCCCTACACTGGCCGAACACCACTGCCCTAAACCCTGAAATACCACCCCCAGCAAGACCCCCTACACTGCCCGAACACCCCTACCCTGCCCAAAACCCTGAAACGCCAACCCCAGCATGACACCCTATACTACCCGAACACCACTGCCCTGCCCTAAACCCTGAAACACCACCCCCCACACTACCCCCTACACTGCCCGAACACCACTGCCCTGCCCTAAACCCTGAAACACCACCCCCGCACTACCCCCTACGTTGCCCGAACACCACTGCACTGCCCTAAACCCTGAAACGCCACCCCCGCACGACCCACAACACTACCCGAACATCACTGCTCTGCCCAAACCCTGAAACGCCACCCCCAGCACAACCCCCTACACTACCTGAACACCACTGCACTGCCCTAAACCCTGAAACGGCACCCCCAGCACGACCCCCTACACTGCCCGAACACCACTGCACTGCCCTAAACCCTGAAACACCACCCCAGCACGACCCCTTACACTGCCCGAATACCACTGCTCTGCCCAAAACAATGAAATGCCACCCACAGCATAACCCCCTACACTGCCCGAACACCACTGCACTGCCCTAAACCCTGAAACACAACCCCCGCACGACTCCCTACACTGCCCGAACACCACTGCACTTCCCTAAACACTGAAACACCACCCCCAGCAAGACCACCTACGCTGCCCGAACACCACTGCACTGCCCTAAACCCTGCAACAGCACCCCCTGCACAACCAGCTACTCTGCCTGAACACCACTGAGCTGTCCTAAACCCTAAACACCACCCCCAGCATGACCTCCTACACTGCCCGAACACCACGGCACTTCCCTAAACCCTGAAACACCACCCCAGCATGACCCTTTACACTGCCCGAACTCTACTGCACTGCCCTAAATGCTGAAACACCTCCCCCACACTACCCCTTACACTGCCCGAACATCACTGCACTGCCCTAAACCCTGAAACACCACCCCTAGCAAGACCCCTACACTGCCCGAACACCACTTTACTGCCCTAAACCCTGAAACACCAGCCCCAGCAAGACCCCCTATGCTGCCCGAACACCACTGCCCTAAACCCTGAAACACCAGCCCAGGATGACCCCCTACGCTGCCCGAACACCACTGAACTAATCCCTGAAATGCCTCCCCCGCACGACCCCCTACACTGCCCGAACACCACTGCCCTGCCCTAAACCCTGAAACGCCACCCCCGCACAACCCCCTACACTGCCCGAACACCACTGCCCTGCCCTAAACCCTGAAATGCCACCCCCGCACTACCCC
Organism: Triturus cristatus; assembly: GCF_964204655.1. Classification (NCBI taxonomy): domain Eukaryota; kingdom Metazoa; phylum Chordata; class Amphibia; order Caudata; family Salamandridae; genus Triturus; species Triturus cristatus. The sequence continues at coordinate 29,546 of NW_028188363.1, forward strand.
CTACACTGCCTGAACACCACTACACTAAACCCTGAAACGCCACCCCTGCACGACCCCCTATACTGCCTGAACACCACTGCACTGCCCTAAACCCTGAAATGCCACCCCCGCACGACCCCCTACACTGCTCGAACTCCACTGGACTGCCCTAAACCCTGATACGCCTCCCCCGCACGACCCCCTACACTGCCCGAACTCCACTGCACTGCCCTAAACCCTGAACCGCCATGCCCAGCACAACCAACTACACTGCCCGAACACCACTGCACTAAACCCTAAAAAGCCACCCCCAGCAAGAACCCCTACACTGCCCGAACACAACTGAGCTGTCCTAAACCCTGAAACACCACCCCTAGCATGACCACCTACACTACCCGAACACCACTGCTCTGCCCTAAACCAGGAAACTCCACCCCCACACGACCCCCTATGCTGCCCAAACACCACTGCGCTGCCCTAAACCCTGAAACTCCACCTCGCACTACCCCCTATGCTGCCCAAACACCCCTGCGCTGTCCTAAATCCTGAAACACCACCCCCAGCACGACCCCCTAGGCTGCCCAAACTTGACTGCCCTAAACCCTGAAACACCAACCCCAGGACGACCACCTACGCTGCCTGAACACCACTGCCCTAAACCCTGAAACACCACCACCCGCACGACCCCTTACACTACACAAACACCACTGCACTGCCCTAAACCCTAAAACACCACCCTCAGCAAGCCCCCCTACGCTGCCTGAACACCACTGCACTGCCCTAAACCCTGAAACACCACCCCCAGCATGACCCCCTACGCTGCCCGAACACCACTGCGCTGCCCTAAACCCTGAATCACCCCCCCAGCACGACCCTCTATGCTGCCCGAACACCACTGCGCTGCCCTAAACCACCACCCCCTGCATGACCCCCTATGCTGTCCGAACACCACTGCGCTGCCCTAAACCCTGAAACACCACCCCCAGCAAGACCTCCTACGCTGCCTGAACACGACTGCGCTGCCCTAAACCTTAAAACAAAACCCCCAGCAAGCCCCCTATGCTGCCCGAACACCACTGCATTGCCCTGAACCCTGAAACACCATCCCCAGTACGACCCTCTACACTGCCTGAACACCACTGCACTGCCCTAAACCATGAACACCACTCCCTGCACGACCCCCTACACTTCGCGAACAACACTGCACTGCAATAAACCCTGAAACACCACTCCCAGCATGACCCCATTACACTGCCCGAACAACACTGCTCTGCCCTAAACCCTAAAACACCACCTCAGCACGACCCCCTACGCTGCCCGAACACCACTGCGCTGCCCTAAACCCTGAAACACCACCTCCTGCACGACCCCCTACGCTGCCCGAACACCACTGCGCTGTCCTAAACTCTGATACGCCTTCCCCGCACGACCCCCTACACTGCCCGAACTCCACTGCACTGCCCTAAACCCTGAAACGCCATGCCCAGCACGACCAACTACACTGCCCGAACACCACTGCACTAAACCCTAAAAAGCCACCCCCAGCACAACCCCCTACACTGCCCGAACACCACTTCCCTAAACCCTGAAACACCACCCCAGCAAGAACCCCTACACTGCCCGAACCCAACTGAGCTGTCCTAAACCCTGAAACACCACCCCTAGCATGACCACCTACACTACCCGAACACCACTGCTCTGCCCTAAACCCTGAAACTCCACCCCCACACGATCCCCTATGCTGCCCAAACACCACTGTGCTGCCCTAAACCCTGAAACTCCACCTCGCACTACCCCCTATGCTGCCCGAACACCCCTGCGCTGTCCTAAACCCTGAAACACCACCCCCAGCACGACCCCCTGGACTGCCCGAACACCACTGCCCTAAACCCTGAAACACCAGCCCCAGCACAACCCCCTCCACCACCCGAAAACCACTGCACTGCCCTAAACCCTGAAACACCAGACCCAGCACGACCCCCTACACCGCCCGAACACCACTGCGCTGCCCTAAACCCTGAAACACCAGCCCCAGCATGACCCCCTACACCGCCCGAACACCACTGCCCTAAACACTGAAACGCCACCCCCGCACAACCCCCTACACTGCCCGAACACCACTGCCCTGCCCTAAACCCTGAAATGCCACCCCCGCACTACCCCCTACACTGCCTGTACACCACTACACTAAACCCTGAAACGCCACCCCTGCACGACCCCCTATACTGCCTGAACACCACTGCACTGCCCTAAACCCTGAAATGCCACCCCCGCACGACCCCCTACACTGCTCGAACTCCACTGGACTGCCCTAAACCCTGATACGCCTCCCCCGCACGACCCCCTACACTGCCCGAACTCCACTGCACTGCCCTAAACCCTGAACCGCCATGCCCAGCACAACCAACTACACTGCCCAAACACCACTGCACTAAACCCTAAAAAGCCACCCCCAGCAAGAACCCCTACACTGCCCGAACACAACTGAGCTGTCCTAAACCCTGAAACACCACCCCTAGCATGACCACCTACACTACTCGAACACCACTGCTCTGCCCTAAACCAGGAAACTCCACCCCCACACGACCCCCTATGCTGCCCAAACACCACTGCGCTGCCCTAAACCCTGAAACTCCACCTCGCACTACCCCCTATGCTGCCCAAACACCCCTGCGCTGTCCTAAACCCTGAAACACCACCCCCAGCACGACCCCCTAGGCTGCCCAAACTTGACTGCCCTAAACCCTGAAACACCAACCCCTGGACGACCACCTACGCTGCCTGAACACCACTGCCCTAAACCCTGAAACACCACCACCCGCACGACCCCTTACACTACACAAACACTACTGCGCTGCCCTAAACCCTAAAACACCACCCTCAGCAAGCCCCCCTACGCTGCCTGAACACCACTGCACTGCCCTAAACCCTGAAACACCACCCCCAGCATGACCCCCTACGCTGCCCGAACACCACTGCGCTGCCCTAAACCCTGAATCACCCCCCCAGCACGACCCTCTATGCTGCCCGAACACCACTGCGCTGCCCTAAACCACCACCCCCTGCATGACCCCCTATGCTGTCCGAACACCACTGCGCTGCCCTAAACCCTGAAACACCACCCCCAGCAAGACCTCCTACGCTGCCTGAACACGACTGCGCAACCCTAAACCTTAAAACAAAACCCCCAGCAAGCCCCCTATGCTGCCTGAACACCACTGCATTGCCCTGAACCCTGAAACACCATCCCCAGCACGACCCTCTACACTGCCTGAACACCACTGCACTGCCCTAAACCCTGAACACCACTCCCTGCACGACCCCCTACACTTCGCGAACAACACTGCACTGCAATAAACCCTGAAACACCACTCCCAGCATGACCCCATTACACTGCCCGAACAACACTGCTCTGCCCTAAACCCTAAAACACCACCTCAGCACGACCCCCTACGCTGCCCGAGCACCACTGCGCTGCCCTAAACCCTGAAACACCACCTCCTGCACGACCCCCTACGCTGCCCGAACACCACTGCGCTGTCCTAAACTCTGATACGCCTCCCCCGCACGACCCCCTACACTGCCCGAACTCCACTGCACTGCCCTAAACCCTGAAACGCCATGCCCAGCACGACCAACTACACTGCCCGAACACCACTGCACTAAACCCTAAAAAGCCACCCCCAGCACAACCCCCTACACTGCCCGAACACCACTTCCCTAAACCCTGAAACACCACCCCAGCAAGAACCCCTACACTGCCCGAACCCAACTGAGCTGTCCTAAACCCTGAAACACCACCCCTAGCATGACCACCTACACTACCCGAACACCACTGCTCTGCCCTTAACCCTGAAACTCCACCCCCACACGACCCCCTATGCTGCCCAAACACCACTGCGCTGCCCTAAACCCTGAAACTTCACCTCGCACTACCCCCTATGCTGCCCGAACACCCCTGCGCTGTCCTAAACCCTGAAACACCACCCCCAGCACGACCCCCTGGACTGCCCGAACACCACTGCCCTAAACCCTGAAACACCAGCCCCTGCACAACCCCCTCCACCACCCGAAAACCACTGCACTGCCCTAAACCCTGAAACACCAGACCCAGCACGACCCCCTATACCGCCCGAACACCACTGCGCTGCCCTACACCCTGAAACACCAGCCCCAGCATGACCCCCTACACCGCCCGAACACCACTGCCCTAAACACTGAAACACCAGCCCCAGCACGACCCCGTACACTGCCTGAACACCACTGCACTGCCCTAATCCCTGAAACACCACCCCCAACACGACCCCCTACACTGCCCGAACACCACTGCTCTGCCCAAAACCCTGAAACACTAGCCCCAGCACGACCCCTACACTGCCCTAACACCACTGCACTGCCCTAAACCCTGAAACACCACCCCCTGCATGACCCTCTACACTGCCCGAAATCCACTGCACTGCCCTAAACCCTGAAACACAATCCCCAGCATGACCCCCTACACTGCCCGAACACCACTGCTCTGCCCTAAACCCTAAAACACCACCCCCAGCACATCTACTTACACGGCCCGACAACCACTGCACTGCCCTAAACACTGAAACACTCCCCCAGCAAGACCCCCTTCACTGCATGAACACCACTGCACTGCCGTCAACCCTGAAACACCACCCCCAGCACGACCCCCTACACTGCCCGAACACCACTGCCCTGAACCCTGAAACACCAGCCCCAGCACGACCCCGTACACTGCCCAAACACCACTGCACTGCCTCTAACCCTGAAACACAACCCCCAGCAAGACCCCCTACACTGCAGAACACCACTGCCCTAAACCCTGAAACACCACCCCCAGGAAAACCCCCTACACTGCTCGAATACCACAGCACTGCCCTAAACCCTGAAACACCATCCCCAGCACGACCCCAACACTGCCCAAATACCACTGCACTGCCCTAAACCCTGAAACACCATCACCAGCACGACCCCCTACACTTCCCAAACAACACTGCACTGCTGTAAATCCGAAAACACCACTCCCAGCATGAGCCTGTACACTGCCCGAACAACACTGCTCTGCCCTAAACCCTAAAACATCACCCCCAGCACGTGCCCCTACACTGCTCGAACACCACTGCTCTGCCCTAAACCCTAAAACACCACCCCCCGAACACCACTGCACTGCCCTAAACCCTGAAACACCACCCCCAGCACGACCCCCTACACTGCCCGAACACCACTGCACTGCCCTAAACCCTGAAACACCATCCCCCGCATGACCCCTGACGCTGCACAAACACCACTGCAAAACCCCCTACACTGCCCGAACACCACTGCACTAAACCCTGATACATCACCCCCAGCAAGACCCCCTACACTGCCAGAACACCACTGCAATGTGCTAAACCCTGAAACACCAGCCCCAGCACGACCCCCTACGCTGCCCGAACACCACTACACTGCCCTAAACACTGAAACACCACCCCCGCACGACCCCCTATGCTGCCTGGACACCACTGTACTAAACACTGAAACACCACCCCCGCACGACCCTCTACCCTGCCCGAACACGACTGCACTGCCCTAAACCCTGAAACACCATCCCCAGCATGACCCTCTACACTTCCCGAACAACACTGCAGTGCCGTAAACCCTGAAACACCACTCCCAGCACGACCCCCTACACTGCCCGAACAACACTGCTCTGCCCTAAACCCTAAAACACCCCCCAGCACGTCCCCCTACACTGCCCAAACACCACTGCTCTGCCCTAAACCCTAAAACATCACCCCCAGCACGTGCCCCTACACTGCTCGAACAACACTGCTCTGCCCTAAACCCTAAAACACCACCCCCCAAACACCACTGCACTGCCCTAAACCCTGAAACACCACCCCCAGCACTACCCCCTACACTGCCTGAACACCACTACACTAAACCCTGAAACGCCACCCCTGCACGACCCCCTATACTGCCTGAACACCACTGCACTGCCCTAAACCCTGAAATGCCACCCCCGCACGACCCCCTACACTGCTCGAACTCCACTGGACTGCCCTAAACCCTGATACGCCTCCCCCGCACGACCCCCTACACTGCCCGAACTCCACTGCACTGCCCTAAACCCTGAACCGCCATGCCCAGCACAACCAACTACACTGCCCGAACACCACTGCACTAAACCCTAAAAAGCCACCCCCAGCAAGAACCCCTACACTGCCCGAACACAACTGAGCTGTCCTAAACCCTGAAACACCACCCCTAGCATGACCACCTACACTACCCGAACACCACTGCTCTGCCCTAAACCAGGAAACTCCACCACCACACGACCCCCTATGCTGCCCAAACACCACTGCGCTGCCCTAAACCCTGAAACTCCACCTCGCACTACCCCCTATGCTGCCCAAACACCCCTGCGCTGTCCTAAACCCTGAAACACCACCCCCAGCACGACCCCCTAGGCTGCCCAAACTTGACTGCCCTAAACCCTGAAACACCAACCCCAGGACGACCACCTACGCTGCCTGAACACCACTGCCCTAAACCCTGAAACACCACCACCCGCACGACCCCTTACACTACACAAACACCACTGCGCTGCCCTAAACCCTAAAACACCACCCTCAGCAAGCCCCCCTACGCTGCCTGAACACCACTGCACTGCCCTAAACCCTGAAACACCACCCCCAGCATGACCCCCTACGCTGCCCGAACACCACTGCGCTGCCCTAAACCCTGAATCACCCCCCCAGCACGACCCTCTATGCTGCCCGAACACCACTGCGCTGCCCTAAACCACCACCCCCTGCATGACCCCCTATGCTGTCCGAACACCACTGCGCTGCCCTAAACCCTGAAACACCACCCCCAGCAAGACCTCCTACGCTGCCTGAACACAACTGCGCTGCCCTAAACCTTAAAACAAAACCCCCAGCAAGCCCCCTATGCTGCCCGAACACCACTGCATTGCCCTGAACCCTGAAACACCATCCCCAGCACGACCCTCTACACTGCCTGAACACCACTGCACTGCACTAAACCCTGAACACCACTCCCTGCACGACCCCCTACACTTCGCGAACAACACTGCACTGCAATAAACCCTGAAACACCACTCCCAGCATGACCCCATTACACTGCCCGAACAACACTGCTCTGCCCTAAACCCTAAAACACCACCTCAGCACGACCCCCTACGCTGCCCGAACACCACTGCGCTGCCCTAAACCCTGAAACACCACCTCCTGCATGACCCCCTACGCTGCTCGAACACCACTGCGCTGTCCTAAACTCTGATACGCCTCCCCCGCACGACCCCCTACACTGCCCGAACTCCACTGCACTGCCCTAAACCCTGAAACGCCATGCCCAGCACGACCAACTACACTGCCCGAACACCACTGCACTAAACCCTAAAAAGCCACCCCCAGCACAACCCCCTACACTGCCCGAACACCACTTCCCTAAACCCTGAAACACCACCTGTAGGAAGGTGGATATCTGACTATGGTTACCCCCAAATTTTTGCCTAGTGTCTAGCTGGTTTTTCGACTTAGTTGGCCTGAGATCCTGCCATTCAGGCTCTCAGGCTATCTGCTCTCTCTGTAAAATGGACTCCATGTACCCTAGGTACATACCCAATTGGTTGGATCACCCTGTCAGCCCCTGTACCAGTGTACACTAGGTACCCAGGGCATTGGTGTATCCAAGGCCTGCCAGGGGCTGAAGCATGTATTATGCCACCCCAGGCTTGGCCTAACAATCTGACACAACTGGCTGATCACTCAGCTGGGGTAAGTTGGTGTAATCACCTCTTACTTAGGTGTAGTATACCTATACCTAAACTTAAATGGGACACCTGGTAACCTATAAGTCACTCCTATGGCAGGCCTTAACAATCCTGAAGGCAGAGTGCTTGGTTCCATGTGAGATGGTGCTCTGGCATGAGCTGAGCCTGTCTGCAGTGGTCGGAACAACTTCCTTCTACTGTTTCCAGATATCGTCATACCATATACTCTTAAGTGCATTATGAACCTCGCGGTTAAATGCTATCTTTGGTTTGGCTTTATCAAAACATGTCGAGTAAGGTGTCATACGAATTGGAATACTAACCCCTCGCCAATTCTGGCGACGGGGTTAGCATTCCACCCTTCTAGAGGGACACGACATGTACAGTGCCTGAAACCCGGGTAAAATCAGACATAGCCTCAGCTCCACAAAATGGATGCTGCCACCACAGACACAAGTCTGCCCTCCTGCTGCTGGGAGTCCTTCCAGCTTGGGAGGTGTGGACAAAGGGTTTCCTGCCAGGGGAGGTGCATGCACCACCCCAGACAGGATTTTGTGTATTGGTCAGGTAGGGCTTGAAAGAAACCAGACATGCCTGTGGCTCACAAGGAGCCTCGGGGCATATGCCAGTTCAAACCGGTCCTGGGGCACACCAGTCCCGGGCCTGGGGCGAGCTGGACAAAGGATTGGGGGTGTAACCACCCCCCTTCCTGGTCCCACCCATAGGGAGGGACCTAGCAGGTAGTCCGGCCCCTAGAATCCGAATAAAGGTAGGAGCTGTGTCCTAAGACTTTAGACATCCTGGAATCAACTTGAAACTAAGAAGAAGACGGGAACTTCGACATTCTGCTGCACAGAAGACTGAAGAAAATCTCCCCTGTGGTCAGGGAGTGACCACCTTGCTAACGCAAGCACCATCCAGCGAATCACCGTCTGCTTTGCCGCCGCCTCCCGCCGGAGCCCGAGCCCAGAGACTGACAAGACCTGGACCTCCAGACCTCTCACCGCCCGATCCACAGTCCCTGCAAAGAGGAGACCCGTGGAGGCACCGAGACACGTGGAGCCAGCCATCTTGGAACGACTACGACAAGCTGACAAGTGCAACAACCGAGGCTCCCTCCAAGTTGTGCTTTGGGTCCTGAGAAGCCCAACCCTCGAGCAGCATCTGCACCAAAGGTGAGCCCTCCAGCATCTCCACGATCTGCGTGGGGCCCTTCTGCATTTTGCCACTCGACGCGCCTAACCGGTTGCTGGCCCGCTGGCTAGTGGCCATCTTGGCGACGAAATCTACGACAAACACCGCTGGTCTGGTTGCTCCAGACTGGCCCTTGCTCCCCTCCAAAGGAGCAATCCCTCTGACCTTGCTGGTCAGAACCAACAGCTGATTTCCGAATCCTCCTACAATTGCTTTTGCCAAGGCTTGTTTGCTTCGATCAAGTCGCCGACACCGCCGACAGCGAGAGCCTGCGTGGGACAGCTCGTGAGCCGACTCCTGGACGTCGTCGACCTTCAGGGACCACGTGGCTGCGGAGACAAGCTACCCCTCATCACCTGTTTGCACCCGACATCGCCTGGTACCCATCTGGTGCCACGCTGGTCACTGGCTAGTGACTGCGAACACTGTCCCCTCTGCTTACAGGTCTTCAACATCTCCGATCCACTCTTGGATCCACTGCATCTCTTCCCGACCGACCGCCTGCAGCATCTTTGTCCCAGGCTCAACGGAACAGATAGAAGAAACCCGACGCACTTTGAGGCCTATGCACCCGCTTCCTGTGGGTGAGGTAAAGCTGGTACTCCGGTGCCCATGTGTAGTAATACATCTCTAGTGCCTGTGTTCCAAATCTTAAGTTCCTAGGTCATCCGGAAGATTCCTTTTGCAGTAACTTTGTACTTTTTACGCACCCATTGAAACCTATGGGAGCACGCGTGTGACTATTTGCTCTGCACACGCCACCCGTGGACCTCCTGGTCACTAACTGACGTTAGCTCCTTGTAGGCCCAGCGATTCTAGAGGCCCTAGGCCTTTTCCCTTTTCTGTTCGTGGTACTTATACCACTATTTTAGTATATGGTTTGAGTGGCCACCAGGGCCTATCCATATAACGTGCAACTTCTGTGTATTCTGTGATAATCTTGTTTGACGATTTGTGCTCCTGTGCTCATAAAGAGACTAGGGGTAACTTTGATAAATAAATACATATATATTTTGAATATATATCTGTGTGGTGTCCTTTCATTGGTATAAAAGGGGGTTGCATTTGGTAAAACAGCTGGCTTAACACGCTTCACGAGTTTAGCCTCAAAGACTGCTTAGCCTACGCTACCACTAGGGCAGCTAGTCCGAAAAGGTTGACTTACAACCACACCATAAGGGTTGCTTGGCATGGTACAAGGTGATCACTTTAACTAGTGAGCATCATATACCAGGCCAACTTCTCACATTGGTGAGCAGCGGTTGGATTTGAGCTTGCTGTGTTTTACCATTGTAATCTCTTGGTTACCAATTGAAAGATCACATAGGTACCTGTAGGTACATATAAAACAAGATTAGATATACTTAAGTTCTACTGAACTTAGTTGTTGTAGAGCAAAGGGAGTAGCACACCCTGACTACAACTACTAGATAGGTTTAGTAGGTAAACCCAAGTGTAGGTAGATTGCAACACATCCACCCACACTTAAGAGCAATGGCCGGGGCAGAGGGGTCCACTGTACCCATCTCTGTCGAGAGTGACCCCCAGAGGGCACCAACCAGCTTTGCTACCCTTAATCAGAATGAGCTCAGGCATTTGGCAACTCTTAGAGGCCTTAAACAGCCCAAGAACCCAAACTCTGCTGAGCTCAGAGAGCTCTTACAGAATGATGAGAATCAGAGAGCACTCAAGAAAGCTTCCCAGTTAGCCCCCTTAGGGACAGGAACAGGAGGCCCCCCTTCTGAAGATGCCACTGAAGTACCCCTTCCCAATAGTCACCCCTTAGATGGGATGCCTACCACAGAGGATGAGAGTGAAAAGGATACTGACAGTAGTGAGGATGAAGGGAGAACTAGCCCAGTGCCAAGTATTATACTTGGCCCAGCTAAACCAAGGCTATTGGGGACTGACAGTGGGTTCAACCCACTGGATCTCCCCAGTGGACTTAACACAGGGCTTGGAAGGCAAAGGAATCGCTCAGGTGACTCCAATGCTTCCCATGGCTCTAGAGGCTCTCAAGGTCACTCCAGAAGGAGACTGACCACCCCTCAGAGGAGGGAACATGAGGCCAGAATGCAGGAAGCCCAGCTGAGGATCAGGAAGCAGGAGCTAGAAGTAGCCCTGATGGAAGAAAAACTGAGCAAGGCTAGGCAGCATAGAGAGAGTGGGTCTATACCCACTGGTGGCAGCAATGTCCCTAGGGACAAAGATAGGGTCTTTGACAATAGGAACCTGTCCAAGATTGTGCCCCCCTACAAAAGTGGGGATGACATCCACAAATGGATGACTGCTCTTGAGAGAGCCTGCAAAGTGCAGCAGGTTCCTGAAGACCAGTGGGCAGCAATCTTATGGCTCTCCTTTGAGGGGAGAGGCAGAGATAGACTCCTCACTGTTAGAGAAGAGGATGTCAGAAATTACAGAGTCCTGAAGAGTGTCCTAGTTGATGGGTTAGGCTTAACCACTGAACAGTACAGGTTAATGTTCAGAGACACCCAGAAGACACAGACTCAGGACTGGTCTGAATATGTGGAATGTGCCACTAAGGCTTTGGAGGGTTGGTTGCTGGGAAGTAAGGTGTCTGATTATACAGGATTGTACAATTTGATGATGAGAGAGCAGATTTTAAGTAATTGTCAAAACCAGCTTCTCCATCAACACCTGGTAGACTCAGATTTGACCTCTCCCCAAGAATTGGGAAAGAGGGCAGATAAATGGGTCAGGACCAGGATCAGGCCTAAAAACCAGGGTGGTGACCAAAAGAAAGATACCACCAAGCCTCAAGAGAAGGGTGGGGATAAAGAAAAAGAGAAACCTTCCTCAGGGCCCCAAAACTCCACACAGGGTGGTGGGTCCCAAGCTCCCTCCTCTACCACAGCTAAAAAGCCCTACTGCCATGAGTGTAAAACTCCTGGGCATTGGAAAACTGACAGCGGTTGCCCAAGGGCTAAAAACAAAACTGTTCCTCCAATTACTCCTGTCACACCACCTATTACTGTCAGCAGTAATCCCCCAGGTGGTGGGAGTGCCCCCAGAAATCTGGGTGGGTTTACTTGGGGAACACAGGGGGACCCTGGCTTAGCCAATTCCCCTACAGCAACCACTCTTGTCTGTGATGGTGGCATGGGGTTTGCCAACTTCACTGCCTGTCCCAACACTTTGGGTAGGTACAGACAGGAGCCCTACATCAATGGTACAAAAGCTGAGGCCTACAGAGACACTGGGGCTAGCATCACAATGGTGGCCCATTGGCTAGTTCCCTCTGAGCAGCTTTTGCCCGGTTTCTCCTACCAGGTGACTAACATTGATGGCAAACAGAACAGTCATCCCATGGCAGAGGTATGTCTCAGCTGGGGAGGGGTCACTGGCCCTAAAAGGGTAGCAGTGTCCCCAACCTTGCCTGTAGACTGCTTACTGGGGAATGACTTAGAACTCTCAGCTTGGGCTGGAGTTGAACAAGACACCCATTCTAAAATGGTAGGCCTTTCACAAAAGGGTAGGGGGGTTGTGCCATTCACAACCCCTGTCCAAATAGATTTCCTCCCTGAAAAGGTTGGAAGGGCAGTGGTAGCCACAGCCCAGGCACAGACAGACTTCCCTGTAGGGACTGGCAGAGCTGTGACAGTCACAGCTCAAACACAAACTGAGTGCCCCCCTGAAAAGGTTGGCAAGGCTGTAATGGTCTCAGCCTATACTCAGACTGACATAGGTGTAGTGAAGCCTGAAACAATGGATCACTCCACACAAACTGAGAGTAGTGGGGAGGAAGAAAAGTCTCCCTCTCCCCAGACATTAGGAAAAGGTCAGCCTCCTCAGGGATCTGACCTCACCCCTTGGGAAGGAACTGCCCCAGAGGTAGCCAGGCCTGGCCTGGCAGAGCCTCTGATGTCAGTGGCCCCTTCCAAGGTGGGATCCAGTCTGGTGCAGGTAGCCTGCCTCTCTCTACCCTGCCTCAGTCAGCCCAGGGCTGCAGAGGTCAGGGAGGCCAGTGGACCCCCAGAGGGCCCCTGTCCACAAGAACCCCCCCATCAAAAGAATGAGGATTGCCTGGCTAGTAGCCCTAGTCAGGTGATGGGTAAAAACATTCCTGAGGGATCTCCTTTACAGGTAGTTAGGGACCTCCCCCAGGGGGATTCTGTTGGGCACAGGCAAACATGGGACCTTAGGGCCCCAAACCTGACCTGTCCCTCCAGTAAGCCCACAAAAGGGACCCAGCCTCCAGCTTTAGGTAGCCAGAGGCTGACCCTGAGAGCACAGTGCAACTCAGTTAAAGAAAGAAAGGCATCCATGGTGGAGGATGATTGGAGGAAGCTGAGGCCTCACTTTGAGGACACTCACTTCAGTACTCCATCTCAACACCAGCCTTTTACTTTGCCAAGACACACCACAGGTAGAGATTCCCTATGGTGGAGACCCTCTGATACCCTTAGGGTGAGGGATTGCTTAGTGGACCATGAGACAGGGGGTAACCATGCCAGTGCTGGTTCCTCCTTATATGGCCACTTGGGCAATATAGGCTTACCTGGTCAAGGTCAGCCTTATCTCCCTTCGTTTGGGGGGGGGTTGTGTAGGAAGGTGGATATCTGACTATGGTTACCCCCAAATTTTTGCCTAGTGTCTAGCTGGTTTTTCGACTTAGTTGGCCTGAGATCCTGCCATTCAGGCTCTCAGGCTATCTGCTCTCTCTGTAAAATGGACTCCATGTACCCTAGGTACATACCCAATTGGTTGGATCACCCTGTCAGCCCCTGTACCAGTGTACACTAGGTACCCAGGGCATTGGTGTATCCAAGGCCTGCCAGGGGCTGAAGCATGTATTATGCCACCCCAGGCTTGGCCTAACAATCTGACACAACTGGCTGATCACTCAGCTGGGGTAAGTTGGTGTAATCACCTCTTACTTAGGTGTAGTATACCTATACCTAAACTTAAATGGGACACCTGGTAACCTATAAGTCACTCCTATGGCAGGCCTTAACAATCCTGAAGGCAGAGTGCTTGGTTCCATGTGAGATGGTGCTCTGGCATGAGCTGAGCCTGTCTGCAGTGGTCGGAACAACTTCCTTCTACTGTTTCCAGATATCGTCATACCATATACTCTTAAGTGCATTATGAACCTCGCGGTTAAATGCTATCTTTGGTTTGGCTTTATCAAAACATGTCGAGTAAGGTGTCATACGAATTGGAATACTAACCCCTCGCCAATTCTGGCGACGGGGTTAGCATTCCACCCTTCTAGAGGGACACGACATGTACAGTGCCTGAAACCCGGGTAAAATCAGACATAGCCTCAGCTCCACAAAATGGATGCTGCCACCACAGACACAAGTCTGCCCTCCTGCTGCTGGGAGTCCTTCCAGCTTGGGAGGTGTGGACAAAGGGTTTCCTGCCAGGGGAGGTGCATGCACCACCCCAGACAGGATTTTGTGTATTGGTCAGGTAGGGCTTGAAAGAAACCAGACATGCCTGTGGCTCACAAGGAGCCTCGGGGCATATGCCAGTTCAAACCGGTCCTGGGGCACACCAGTCCCGGGCCTGGGGCGAGCTGGACAAAGGATTGGGGGTGTAACCACCCCCCTTCCTGGTCCCACCCATAGGGAGGGACCTAGCAGGTAGTCCGGCCCCTAGAATCCGAATAAAGGTAGGAGCTGTGTCCTAAGACTTTAGACATCCTGGAATCAACTTGAAACTAAGAAGAAGACGGGAACTTCGACATTCTGCTGCACAGAAGACTGAAGAAAATCTCCCCTGTGGTCAGGGAGTGACCACCTTGCTAACGCAAGCACCATCCAGCGAATCACCGTCTGCTTTGCCGCCGCCTCCCGCCGGAGCCCGAGCCCAGAGACTGACAAGACCTGGACCTCCAGACCTCTCACCGCCCGATCCACAGTCCCTGCAAAGAGGAGACCCGTGGAGGCACCGAGACACGTGGAGCCAGCCATCTTGGAACGACTACGACAAGCTGACAAGTGCAACAACCGAGGCTCCCTCCAAGTTGTGCTTTGGGTCCTGAGAAGCCCAACCCTCGAGCAGCATCTGCACCAAAGGTGAGCCCTCCAGCATCTCCACGATCTGCGTGGGGCCCTTCTGCATTTTGCCACTCGACGCGCCTAACCGGTTGCTGGCCCGCTGGCTAGTGGCCATCTTGGCGACGAAATCTACGACAAACACCGCTGGTCTGGTTGCTCCAGACTGGCCCTTGCTCCCCTCCAAAGGAGCAATCCCTCTGACCTTGCTGGTCAGAACCAACAGCTGATTTCCGAATCCTCCTACAATTGCTTTTGCCAAGGCTTGTTTGCTTCGATCAAGTCGCCGACACCGCCGACAGCGAGAGCCTGCGTGGGACAGCTCGTGAGCCGACTCCTGGACGTCGTCGACCTTCAGGGACCACGTGGCTGCGGAGACAAGCTACCCCTCATCACCTGTTTGCACCCGACATCGCCTGGTACCCATCTGGTGCCACGCTGGTCACTGGCTAGTGACTGCGAACACTGTCCCCTCTGCTTACAGGTCTTCAACATCTCCGATCCACTCTTGGATCCACTGCATCTCTTCCCGACCGACCGCCTGCAGCATCTTTGTCCCAGGCTCAACGGAACAGATAGAAGAAACCCGACGCACTTTGAGGCCTATGCACCCGCTTCCTGTGGGTGAGGTAAAGCTGGTACTCCGGTGCCCATGTGTAGTAATACATCTCTAGTGCCTGTGTTCCAAATCTTAAGTTCCTAGGTCATCCGGAAGATTCCTTTTGCAGTAACTTTGTACTTTTTACGCACCCATTGAAACCTATGGGAGCACGCGTGTGACTATTTGCTCTGCACACGCCACCCGTGGACCTCCTGGTCACTAACTGACGTTAGCTCCTTGTAGGCCCAGCGATTCTAGAGGCCCTAGGCCTTTTCCCTTTTCTGTTCGTGGTACTTATACCACTATTTTAGTATATGGTTTGAGTGGCCACCAGGGCCTATCCATATAACGTGCAACTTCTGTGTATTCTGTGATAATCTTGTTTGACGATTTGTGCTCCTGTGCTCATAAAGAGACTAGGGGTAACTTTGATAAATAAATACATATATATTTTGAATATATATCTGTGTGGTGTCCTTTCATTGGTATAAAAGGGGGTTGCATTTGGTAAAACAGCTGGCTTAACACGCTTCACGAGTTTAGCCTCAAAGACTGCTTAGCCTACGCTACCACTAGGGCAGCTAGTCCGAAAAGGTTGACTTACAACCACACCATAAGGGTTGCTTGGCATGGTACAAGGTGATCACTTTAACTAGTGAGCATCATATACCAGGCCAACTTCTCACACCACCCCAGCAAGAACCCCTACACTGCCCGAACCCAACTGAGTTGTCCTAAACCCTGAAACACCACCCCTAGCATGACCACCTACACTACCCGAACACCACTGCTCTGCCCTAAACCCTGAAACTCCACCCCCACTCGACCCCCTATGCTGCCCAAACACCACTGCGCTGCCCTAAACCCTGAAACTCCACCTCGCACTACCCCCTATGCTGCCCGAACACCCCTGGCTGTCCTAAACCCTGAAACACCACCCCCAGCACGACCCCCTGGACTGCCCGCTTACCACTGCCCTAAACCCTGAAACACCAGCCCCAGCACAACCCCCTCCACCACCCGAAAACCACTGCACTGCCCTAAACCCTGAAACACCAGCCCCAGCATGACCCCTACACCGCCCGAACACCACTGCCCTAAACACTGAAACACCAGCCCCAGCACGACCCCGTACACTGCCTGAACACCACTGCACTGCCCTAATCCCTGAAACACCACCCCCACCACGACCCCCTACACTGCCCGAACACCACTGCTCTGCCCAAAACCCTGAAACACTAGCCCCAGCACGACCCCTACACTGCCCTAACACCACTGCACTGCCCTAAACCCTGAAACACCACCCCCTGCATGACCCTCTACACTGCCCGAAATCCACTGCACTGCCCTAAACCCTGAAACACAATCCCCAGCATGACCCCCTACACTGCCCGAACACCACTGCTCTGCCCTAAACCCTAAAACACCCCCCAGCACGTACCCCTACACTGCGCGAACACCACTGCTCTGCCCTAAACCCTAAAACACCACCCCCCGAACACCACTGCTCTGCCCTAAACCCTAAAACACCCCCCAGCACGTACCCCTACACTGCCCGAACACCACTGCTCTGCCCTAAACCCTAAAACACCCCCCAGCACGTACCCCTACACTGCGCGAACACCACTGCTCTGCCCTAAACCCTAAAACACCACCCCCAGCACATCTACTTACACGGCCCGACAACCACTGCACTGCCCTAACCACTGAAACACTCCCCCAGCAAGACCCCCTTCACTGCATGAACACCACTGCACTGCTGTCAACCCTGAAACACCACCCCCAGCACGACCCCCTACACTGCCCGAACACCACTGCCCTGAACCCTGAAACACCAGCCCCAGCACGACCCCGTACACTGCCCAAACACCACTGCACTGCCTCTAACCCTGAAACACAACCCCCAGCAAGACCCCCTACACTGCTCGAATACCACAGCACTGCCCTGAACCCTGAAACACCATCACCAGCACGACCCCCTACACTTCCCAAACAACACTGCACTGCTGTAAATCCGAAAACACCACTCCCAGCATGAGCCTGTACACTGCCCGAACAACACTGCTCTGCCCTAAACCCTAAAACATCACCCCCAGCACGTGCCCCTACACTGCTCCAACACCACTGCTCTGCCCTAAACCCTAAAACACCACCCCCCGAACACCACTGCACTGCCCTAAACCCTGAAACACCAACCCCAGCACGACCCCCTACACTGCCCGAACACCACTGCACTGCCCTAAACCCTGAAACACCATCACCAGCACGACCCCCTACACTTCCCAAACAACACTGCACTGCTGTAAATCCGAAAACACCACTCCCAGCATGAGCCTGTACACTGCCCGAACAACACTGCTCTGCCCTAAACCCTAAAACATCACCCCCAGCACGTGCCCCTACACTGCTCCAACACCACTGCTCTGCCCTAAACCCTAAAACACCACCCCCCGAACACCACTGCACTGCCCTAAACCCTGAAACACCACCCCCAGCACGACCCCCTACACTGCCCGAACACCACTGCACTGCCCTAAACCCTGAAACACCATCCCCCGCATGACCCCTGACGCTGCACAAACACCACTGCAAAACCCCCTACACTGCCCGAACACCACTGCACTAAACCCTGATACATCACCCCCAGCAAGACCCCCTACACTGCCAGAACACCACTGCAATGTGCTAAACCCTGAAACACCAGCCCCAGCACGACCCCCTACGCTGCCCGAACACCACTACACTGCCCTAAACACTGAAACACCACCCCCGCACGACCCCCTATGCTGCCTGGACACCACTGTACTAAACACTGAAACACCACCCCCGCACGACCCTCTACCCTGCCCGAACACGACTGCACTGCCCTAAACCCTACAACACCATCCCCAGCATGACCCTCTACACTTCCCGAACAACACTGCAGTGCCGTAAACCCTGAAACACCACTCCCAGCACGACCCCCTACACTGCCCGAACAACACTGCTCTGCCCTAAACCCTAAAACACCCCCCAGCACGTCCCCCTACACTGCCCAAACACCACTGCTCTGCCCTAAACCCTAAAACATCACCCCCAGCACGTGCCCCTACACTGCTCGAACACCACTGCTCTGCCCTAAACCCTAAAACACCACCCCCCGAACACCACTGCACTGCCCTAAACCCTGAAACACCACCCCCAGCACTACCCCCTACACTGCATGAACACCACTACACTAAACCCTGAAACGCCACCCCTGCATGACCCCCTATACTGCCTGAACACCACTGCACTGCCCTAAACCCTGAAATGCCACCCCCGCACGACCCCCTACACTGCTCGAACTCCACTGGACTGCCCTAAACCCTGATACGCCTCCCCCGCACGACCCCCTACACTGCCCGAACTCCACTGCACTGCCCTAAACCCTGAACCGCCATGCCCAGCACAACCAACTACACTGCCCGAACACCACTGCACTAAACCCTAAAAAGCCACCCCCAGCAAGAACCCCTACACTGCCCGAACACAACTGAGCTGTCCTAAACCCTGAAACACCACCCCTAGCATGACCACCTACACTACCCGAACACCACTGCTCTGCCCTAAACCAGGAAACTCCACCACCACACGACCCCCTATGCTGCCCAAACACCACTGCGCTGCCCTAAACCCTGAAACTCCACCTCGCACTACCCCCTATGCTGCCCAAACACCCCTGCGCTGTCCTAAACCCTGAAACACCACCCCCAGCACGACCCCCTAGGCTGCCCAAACTTGACTGCCCTAAACCCTGAAACACCAACCCCAGGACGACCACCTACGCTGCCTGAACACCACTGCCCTAAACCCTGAAACACCACCACCCGCACGACCCCTTACACTACACAAACACCACTGCGCTGCCCTAAACCCTAAAACACCACCCTCAGCAAGCCCCCCTACGCTGCCTGAACACCACTGCACTGCCCTAAACCCTGAAACACCACCCCCAGCATGACCCCCTACGCTGCCCGAACACCACTGCGCTGCCCTAAACCCTGAATCACCCCCCCAGCACGACCCTCTATGCTGCCCGAACACCACTGCGCTGCCCTAAACCACCACCCCCTGCATGACCCCCTATGCTGTCCGAACACCACTGCGCTGCCCTAAACCCTGAAACACCACCCCCAGCTAGACCTCCTACGCTGCCTGAACACAACTGCGCTGCCCTAAACCTTAAAACAAAACCCCCAGCAAACCCCCTATGCTGCCCGAACACCACTGCATTGCCCTGAACCCTGAAACACCATCCCCAGCACGACCCTCTACACTGCCTGAACACCACTGCACTGCACTAAACCCTGAACACCACTCCCTGCACGACCCCCTACACTTCGCGAACAACACTGCACTGCAATAAACCCTGAAACACCACTCCCAGCATGACCCCATTACACTGCCCGAACAACACTCCTCTGCCCTAAACCCTAAAACACCACCTCAGCACAACCCCCTACGCTGCCCGAACACAACTGCGCTGCCCTAAACCCTGAAACACCACCTCCTGCACGACCCCCTACGCTGCTCGAAAACCACTGCGCTGTCCTAAACTCTGATACGCCTCCCCCGCACGACCCCCTACACTGCCCGAACTCCACTGCACTGCCCTAAACCCTGAAACGCCATGCCCAGCACGACCAACTACACTGCCCGAACACCACTGCACTAAACCCTAAAAAGCCACCCCCAGCACAACCCCCTATACTGCCCGAACACCACTTCCCTAAACCCTGAAACACCACCCCAGCAAGAACCCCTACACTGCCCGAACCCAACTGAGCTGTCCTAAACCCTGAAACACCACCCCTAGCATGACCACCTACACTACCCGAACACCACTGCTCTGCCCTAAACCCTGAAACTCCACCCCCACACGACCCCCTATGCTGCCCAAACACCACTGCACTGCCCTAAACCCTGAAACTCCACCTCGCACTACCCCCTATGCTGCCCGAACACCCCTGGCTGTCCTAAACCCTGAAACACCACCCCCAGCACGACCCCCTGGACTGCCCGAACACCACTGCCCTAAACCCTGAAACACCAGCCCCAGCACAACCCCCTCCACCACCCGAAAACCACTGCACTGCCCTAAACCCTGAAACACCAGACCCAGCACGACCCCCTACACCGCCCGAACACCACTGCCCTAAACACTGAAACACCAGCCCCAGCACGACCCCGTACACTGCCTGAACACCACTGCACTGCCCTAATCCCTGAAACACCAGCCCCAGCACGACCCCGTACACTGCCTGAACACCACTGCACTGCCCTAATCCCTGAAACACCACCCCCAACACGACCCCCTACACTGCCCGAACACCACTGCTCTACCCAAAACCCTGAAACACTAGCCCCAGCACGACCCCTACACTGCCCTAACACCACTGCACTGCCCTAAACCCTGAAACACCACACCCTGCATGACCCTCTACACTGCCCGAAATCCACTGCACTGCCCTAAACCCTGAAACACAATCCCCAGCATGACCCCCTACACTGCCCGAACACCACTGCTCTGCCCTAAACCCTAATACACCCCCAGCACGTACCCCTACACTGCGCGAACACCACTGCTCTGCCCTAAACCCTAAAACACCACCCCCCGAAAACCACTGCACTGCCCTAAACCCTGAAACACCATCCCCAGCACGTCCCCCTACACTGCCCGAACACCACTGCTCTGCCCTAAACCCTAAAACACCACCCCCAGCACATCTACTTACACGGCCCGACAACCACTGCACTGCCCTAAACACTGAAACACTCCCCCAGCAAGACCCCCTTCACTGCATGAACACCACTGCAATGCCGTCAACCCTGATACACCACCCCCAGCACGACCCCCTACACTGCCCGAACACCACTGCCCTGAACCCTGAAACACCAGCCCCAGCACGACCCCGTACACTGCCCAAACACCACTGCACTGCCTCTAACCCTGAAACACAACCCCCAGCAAGACCCCCTACACTGCCGAACACCACTGCCCTAAACCCTGAAACACCACCCCCAGGAAAACCCCCTACACTGCTCGAATACCACAGCACTGCCCTAAACCCTGAAACACCATCCCCAGCACGACCCCAACACTGCCCAAATACCACTGCACTGCCCTAAACCCTGAAACACCATCACCAGCACGACCCCCTACACTTCCCAAACAACACTGCACTGCTGTAAATCCGAAAACACCACTCCCAGCATGAGCCTGTACACTGCCCGAACAACACTGCTCTGCCCTAAACCCTAAAACACCACCCCCCAAACACCACTGCACTGCCCTAAACCCTGAAACACCACCCCCAGCACTACCCCCTACACTGCCTGAACACCACTACACTAAACCCTGAAACGCCACCCCTGCACGACCCCCTATACTGCCTGAACACCACTGCACTGCCCTAAACCCTGAAATGCCACCCCCGCACGACCCCCTACACTGCTCGAACTCCACTGGACTGCCCTAAACCCTGATACGCCTCCCCCGCACGACCCCCTACACTGCCCGAACTCCACTGCACTGCCCTAAACCCTGAACCGCCATGCCCAGCACAACCAACTACACTGCCCGAACACCACTGCACTAAACCCTAAAAAGCCACCCCCAGCAAGAACCCCTACACTGCCCGAACACAACTGAGCTGTCCTAAACCCTGAAACACCACCCCTAGCATGACCACCTACACTACCCGAACACCACTGCTCTGCCCTAAACCAGGAAACTCCACCACCACACGACCCCCTATGCTGCCCAAACACCACTGCGCTGCCCTAAACCCTGAAACTCCACCTCGCACTACCCCCTATGCTGCCCAAACACCCCTGCGCTGTCCTAAACCCTGAAACACCACCCCCAGCACGACCCCCTAGGCTGCCCAAACTTGACTGCCCTAAACCCTGAAACACCAACCCCAGGACGACCACCTACGCTGCCTGAACACCACTGCCCTAAACCCTGAAACACCACCACCCGCACGACCCCTTACACTACACAAACACCACTGCGCTGCCCTAAACCCTAAAACACCACCCTCAGCAAGCCCCCCTACGCTGCCTGAACACCACTGCACTGCCCTAAACCCTGAAACACCACCCCCAGCATGACCCCCTACGCTGCCCGAACACCACTGCGCTGCCCTAAACCCTGAATCACCCCCCCAGCACGACCCTCTATGCTGCCCGAACACCACTGCGCTGCCCTAAACCACCACCCCCTTCATGACCCCCTATGCTGTCCGAACACCACTGCGCTGCCCTAAACCCTGAAACACCACCCCCAGCAAGACCTCCTACGCTGCCTGAACACAACTGCGCTGCCCTAAACCTTAAAACAAAACCCCCAGCAAGCCCCCTATGCTGCCCGAACACCACTGCATTGCCCTGAACCCTGAAACACCATCCCCAGCACGACCCTCTACACTGCCTGAACACCACTGCACTGCACTAAACCCTGAACACCACTCCCTGCACGACCCCCTACACTTCGCGAACAACACTGCACTGCAATAAACCCTGAAACACCACTCCCAGCATGACCCCATTACACTGCCCGAACAACACTGCTCTGCCCTAAACCCTAAAACACCACCTCAGCACGACCCCCTACGCTGCCCGAACACCACTACGCTGCCCTAAACCCTGAAACACCACCTCCTGCATGACCCCCTACGCTGCTCGAACACCACTGCGCTGTCCTAAACTCTGATACGCCTCCCCCGCACGACCCCCTACACTGCCCGAACTCCACTGCACTGCCCTAAACCCTGAAACGCCATGCCCAGCACGACCAACTACACTGCCCGAACACCACTGCACTAAACCCTAAAAAGCCACCCCCAGCACAACCCCCTACACTGCCCGAACACCACTTCCCTAAACCCTGAAACACCACCCCAGCAAGAACCCCTACACTGCCCGAACCCAACTGAGTTGTCCTAAACCCTGAAACACCACCCCTAGCATGACCACCTACACTACCCGAACACCACTGCTCTGCCCTAAACCCTGAAACTCCACCCCCACTCGACCCCCTATGCTGCCCAAACACCACTGCGCTGCCCTAAACCCTGAAACTCCACCTCGCACTACCCCCTATGCTGCCCGAACACCCCTGGCTGTCCTAAACCCTGAAACACCACCCCCAGCACGACCCCCTGGACTGCCCGAACACCACTGCCCTAAACCCTGAAACACCAGCCCCAGCACAACCCCCTCCACCACCCGAAAACCACTGCACTGCCCTAAACCCTGAAACACCAGCCCCAGCATGACCCCTACACCGCCCGAACACCACTGCCCTAAACACTGAAACACCAGCCCCAGCACGACCCCGTACACTGCCTGAACACCACTGCACTGCCCTAATCCCTGAAACACCACCCCCACCACGACCCCCTACACTGCCCGAACACCACTGCTCTGCCCAAAACCCTGAAACACTAGCCCCAGCACGACCCCTACACTGCCCTAACACCACTGCACTGCCCTAAACCCTGAAACACCACCCCCTGCATGACCCTCTACACTGCCCGAAATCCACTGCACTGCCCTAAACCCTGAAACACAATCCCCAGCATGACCCCCTACACTGCCCGAACACCACTGCTCTGCCCTAAACCCTAAAACACCCCCCAGCACGTACCCCTACACTGCGCGAACACCACTGCTCTGCCCTAAACCCTAAAACACCACCCCCCGAACACCACTGCTCTGCCCTAAACCCTAAAACACCCCCCAGCACGTACCCCTACACTGCCCGAACACCACTGCTCTGCCCTAAACCCTAAAACACCCCCCAGCACGTACCCCTACACTGCGCGAACACCACTGCTCTGCCCTAAACCCTAAAACACCACCCCCAGCACATCTACTTACACGGCCCGACAACCACTGCACTGCCCTAACCACTGAAACACTCCCCCAGCAAGACCCCCTTCACTGCATGAACACCACTGCACTGCTGTCAACCCTGAAACACCACCCCCAGCACGACCCCCTACACTGCCCGAACACCACTGCCCTGAACCCTGAAACACCAGCCCCAGCACGACCCCGTACACTGCCCAAACACCACTGCACTGCCTCTAACCCTGAAACACAACCCCCAGCAAGACCCCCTACACTGCTCGAATACCACAGCACTGCCCTGAACCCTGAAACACCATCACCAGCACGACCCCCTACACTTCCCAAACAACACTGCACTGCTGTAAATCCGAAAACACCACTCCCAGCATGAGCCTGTACACTGCCCGAACAACACTGCTCTGCCCTAAACCCTAAAACATCACCCCCAGCACGTGCCCCTACACTGCTCCAACACCACTGCTCTGCCCTAAACCCTAAAACACCACCCCCCGAACACCACTGCACTGCCCTAAACCCTGAAACACCACCCCCAGCACGACCCCCTACACTGCCCGAACACCACTGCACTGCCCTAAACCCTGAAACACCATCACCAGCACGACCCCCTACACTTCCCAAACAACACTGCACTGCTGTAAATCCGAAAACACCACTCCCAGCATGAGCCTGTACACTGCCCGAACAACACTGCTCTGCCCTAAACCCTAAAACATCACCCCCAGCACGTGCCCCTACACTGCTCCAACACCACTGCTCTGCCCTAAACCCTAAAACACCACCCCCCGAACACCACTGCACTGCCCTAAACCCTGAAACACCACCCCCAGCACGACCCCCTACACTGCCCGAACACCACTGCACTGCCCTAAACCCTGAAACACCATCCCCCGCATGACCCCTGACGCTGCACAAACACCACTGCAAAACCCCCTACACTGCCCGAACACCACTGCACTAAACCCTGATACATCACCCCCAGCAAGACCCCCTACACTGCCAGAACACCACTGCAATGTGCTAAACCCTGAAACACCAGCCCCAGCACGACCCCCTACGCTGCCCGAACACCACTACACTGCCCTAAACACTGAAACACCACCCCCGCACGACCCCCTATGCTGCCTGGACACCACTGTACTAAACACTGAAACACCACCCCCGCACGACCCTCTACCCTGCCCGAACACGACTGCACTGCCCTAAACCCTACAACACCATCCCCAGCATGACCCTCTACACTTCCCGAACAACACTGCAGTGCCGTAAACCCTGAAACACCACTCCCAGCACGACCCCCTACACTGCCCGAACAACACTGCTCTGCCCTAAACCCTAAAACACCCCCCAGCACGTCCCCCTACACTGCCCAAACACCACTGCTCTGCCCTAAACCCTAAAACATCACCCCCAGCACGTGCCCCTACACTGCTCGAACACCACTGCTCTGCCCTAAACCCTAAAACACCACCCCCCGAACACCACTGCACTGCCCTAAACCCTGAAACACCACCCCCAGCACTACCCCCTACACTGCATGAACACCACTACACTAAACCCTGAAACGCCACCCCTGCACGACCCCCTATACTGCCTGAACACCACTGCACTGCCCTAAACCCTGAAATGCCACCCCCGCACGACCCCCTACACTGCTCGAACTCCACTGGACTGCCCTAAACCCTGATACGCCTCCCCCGCACGACCCCCTACACTGCCCGAACTCCACTGCACTGCCCTAAACCCTGAACCGCCATGCCCAGCACAACCAACTACACTGCCCGAACACCACTGCACTAAACCCTAAAAAGCCACCCCCAGCAAGAACCCCTACACTGCCCGAACACAACTGAGCTGTCCTAAACCCTGAAACACCACCCCTAGCATGACCACCTACACTACCCGAACACCACTGCTCTGCCCTAAACCAGGAAACTCCACCACCACACGACCCCCTATGCTGCCCAAACACCACTGCGCTGCCCTAAACCCTGAAACTCCACCTCGCACTACCCCCTATGCTGCCCAAACACCCCTGCGCTGTCCTAAACCCTGAAACACCACCCCCAGCACGACCCCCTAGGCTGCCCAAACTTGACTGCCCTAAACCCTGAAACACCAACCCCAGGACGACCACCTACGCTGCCTGAACACCACTGCCCTAAACCCTGAAACACCACCACCCGCACGACCCCTTACACTACACAAACACCACTGCGCTGCCCTAAACCCTAAAACACCACCCTCAGCAAGCCCCCCTACGCTGCCTGAACACCACTGCACTGCCCTAAACCCTGAAACACCACCCCCAGCATGACCCCCTACGCTGCCCGAACACCACTGCGCTGCCCTAAACCCTGAATCACCCCCCCAGCACGACCCTCTATGCTGCCCGAACACCACTGCGCTGCCCTAAACCACCACCCCCTGCATGACCCCCTATGCTGTCCGAACACCACTGCGCTGCCCTAAACCCTGAAACACCACCCCCAGCAAGACCTCCTACGCTGCCTGAACACAACTGCGCTGCCCTAAACCTTAAAACAAAACCCCCAGCAAACCCCCTATGCTGCCCGAACACCACTGCATTGCCCTGAACCCTGAAACACCATCCCCAGCACGACCCTCTACACTGCCTGAACACCACTGCACTGCACTAAACCCTGAACACCACTCCCTGCACGACCCCCTACACTTCGCGAACAACACTGCACTGCAATAAACCCTGAAACACCACTCCCAGCATGACCCCATTACACTGCCCGAACAACACTCCTCTGCCCTAAACCCTAAAACACCACCTCAGCACAACCCCCTACGCTGCCCGAACACAACTGCGCTGCCCTAAACCCTGAAACACCACCTCCTGCACGACCCCCTACGCTGCTCGAAAACCACTGCGCTGTCCTAAACTCTGATACGCCTCCCCCGCACGACCCCCTACACTGCCCGAACTCCACTGCACTGCCCTAAACCCTGAAACGCCATGCCCAGCACGACCAACTACACTGCCCGAACACCACTGCACTAAACCCTAAAAAGCCACCCCCAGCACAACCCCCTATACTGCCCGAACACCACTTCCCTAAACCCTGAAACACCACCCCAGCAAGAACCCCTACACTGCCCGAACCCAACTGAGCTGTCCTAAACCCTGAAACACCACCCCTAGCATGACCACCTACACTACCCGAACACCACTGCTCTGCCCTAAACCCTGAAACTCCACCCCCACACGACCCCCTATGCTGCCCAAACACCACTGCACTGCCCTAAACCCTGAAACTCCACCTCGCACTACCCCCTATGCTGCCCGAACACCCCTGGCTGTCCTAAACCCTGAAACACCACCCCCAGCACGACCCCCTGGACTGCCCGAACACCACTGCCCTAAACCCTGAAACACCAGCCCCAGCACAACCCCCTCCACCACCCGAAAACCACTGCACTGCCCTAAACCCTGAAACACCAGACCCAGCACGACCCCCTACACCGCCCGAACACCACTGCCCTAAACACTGAAACACCAGCCCCAGCACGACCCCGTACACTGCCTGAACACCACTGCACTTCCCTAATCCCTGAAACACCAGCCCCAGCACGACCCCGTACACTGCCTGAACACCACTGCACTGCCCTAATCCCTGAAACACCACCCCCAACACGACCCCCTACACTGCCCGAACACCACTGCTCTACCCAAAACCCTGAAACACTAGCCCCAGCACGACCCCTACACTGCCCTAACACCACTGCACTGCCCTAAACCCTGAAACACCACCCCCTGCATGACCCTCTACACTGCCCGAAATCCACTGCACTGCCCTAAACCCTGAAACACAATCCCCAGCATGACCCCCTACACTGCCCGAACACCACTGCTCTGCCCTAAACCCTAATACACCCCCAGCACGTACCCCTACACTGCGCGAACACCACTGCTCTGCCCTAAACCCTAAAACACCACCCCCCGAAAACCACTGCACTGCCCTAAACCCTGAAACACCATCCCCAGCACGTCCCCCTACACTGCCCGAACACCACTGCTCTGCCCTAAACCCTAAAACACCACCCCCAGCACATCTACTTACACGGCCCGACAACCACTGCACTGCCCTAAACACTGAAACACTCCCCCAGCAAGACCCCCTTCACTGCATGAACACCACTGCACTGCCGTCAACCCTGATACACCACCCCCAGCACGACCCCCTACACTGCCCGAACACCACTGCCCTGAACCCTGAAACACCAGCCCCAGCACGACCCCGTACACTGCCCAAACACCACTGCACTGCCTCTAACCCTGAAACACAACCCCCAGCAAGACCCCCTACACTGCCGAACACCACTGCCCTAAACCCTGAAACACCACCCCCAGGAAAACCCCCTACACTGCTCGAATACCACAGCACTGCCCTAAACCCTGAAACACCATCCCCAGCACGACCCCAACACTGCCCAAATACCACTGCACTGCCCTAAACCCTGAAACACCATCACCAGCACGACCCCCTACACTTCCCAAACAACACTGCACTGCTGTAAATCCGAAAACACCACTCCCAGCATGAGCCTGTACACTGCCCGAACAACACTGCTCTGCCCTAAACCCTAAAACATCACCCCCAGCACGTGCCCCTACACTGCTCGAACACCACTGCTCTGCTCTGCCCTAAACCCTAAAACACCACCCCCCGAACACCACTGCACTGCCCTAAACCCTGAAACACCAGCCCCAGCACGACCCCCTACACTGCCCGAACACCACTGCACTGCCCTAAACCCTGAAACACCATCCCCCGCATGACCCCTGACGCTGCACAAACACCACTGCAAGACCCCCTACACTGCCCGAACACCACTGCACTAAACCCTGATACATCACCCCCAGCAAGACCCCCTACACTGCCAGAACACCACTGCAATGTGCTAAACCCTGAAACACCAGCCCCAGCACGACCCCCTAAGCTGCCCGAACACCACTACACTGCCCTAAACACTGAAACACCACCCCCGCACGACCCCCTATGCTGCCTGGACACCATTGTACTAAACACTGAAACACCACCCCCGCACGACCCTCTAACCTGCCCGAACACGACTGCACTGCCCTAAACCCTGAAACACCATCCCCAGCATGACCCTCTACACTTCCCGAACAACACTGCAGTGCCGTAAACCCTGAAACACCACTCCCAGCACGACCCCCTACACTGCCCGAACAACACTGCTCTGCCCTAAACCCTAAAACACCCCCCCAGCACGTCCCCCTACACTGCCCAAACACCACTGCTCTGCCCTAAACCCTAAAACATCACCCCCAGCACGTGCCCCTACACTGCTCGAACACCACTGCTCTGCCCTAAACCCTAAAACACCACCCCCGAACACCACTGCACTGCCCTATACCCTGAAACACCACCCCCAGCACGACCCCCTACACTGCCCGAACACCACTGCACTGCCCTAAACCCTGAAACACCATCCCCCGCATGACCCCTGACGCTGCACAAACACCACTGCAAGACCCCCTACACTGCCCGAATACCACTGCACTAAACCCTGATACATCACCCCCAGCAAGACCCCCTACATTGCCAGAACACCACTGCACTGCGCTAAACCCTGAAACACCAGCCCCAGCACGACCCCCTACGTAGCCCGAACACCACTACACTGCCCTAAACACTGAAACACCACCCCCCGCATGACCCCCTATGCTGCCTGGACACCACTGTACTAAACACTGAAACACCACCCCCGCACGACCCTCTACCCTGCCTGAACACGACTGCACTGCCCTAAACCCTGAAACACCATCCCCAGCATGACCCTCTACACTTCCCGAACAACACTGCAGTGCCGTAAACCCTGAAACACCACTCCCAGCACGACCCCCTACACTGCCCGAACAACACTGCTCTGCCCTAAACCCTAAAACACCCCCCAGCACGTCCCCCTACACTGCCCGAACACCACTGCTCTGCCCTAAACCCTAAAACACCACCCCGAACACCACTGCACTGCCCTAAACCCTGAAACACCACCCCTAGCAAGACCCCCTACACTGTCCGAACACCACTGCCCTAAACCCTGAAACACCACCCCCAGCAAAACCCCCTACACTGCTCGAATACGACTGCACTGCCCTAAACCCTGAAACAGCATCCCCAGCATGACCCCTACACTGCCCGAATACCACTGCACTGCCCTAAATCCTGAAACACCAGCCCCAGCACAACCCCCTACGCTTCCCGAACACCACTGCACTGCCCTAAACCCTGAAACACCAGCCCCAGCATGACCCTCTACGCTGCCCGAACACCACTGCACTGCCCTATACCCTGAAACACCACCCTCAGCAAGCACCCCTACACGGCCCGAACACCACTGCACTAAACCATGAAACACCACCCCCAGCAAGACCCCCTATACTGCCGAACACCACTGCACTGCCCTAAACCCTGAAACACCAGCCCCAGGACGACCCCCTAGGCTGCCCAAACACAACTGCCCTAAACCCTGAAACACCAACCCCAGGATGACCCCCTACGCTGCCCAAACACCATTGCCCTAAACCCTGAAACACTCTCCCCGGCACGACCCCCTATGCTGCCCGAACACCACTGCGCTGCCCTACACCCTGAAACACCACCACCCGCACGACCCCTTACACTACCCAAACACCACTGCGCTGTCCTAAACCCTGAAACACCACCCACAGCTCGACCCTCTAGGCTGCCCAAACACCAGTGCCGTAAACCCTGAAACACCAACCCCAGGACGACCCCCTATGCTGCCCGAACACCACTTCCCTAAACCCTGAAATGCCACCCCCCACATGACCCCCTACACTGCCTGAACACCACTGCCCTGCCCTAAACCCTGAAACACCACCCCTGCACAACCCCATACACTGCCCGAACACCACTGCCCTGCCCTAAACCCTGAAATGCAAACCCCGCCCAACCCCTTACACTGCCCGAACACCACTGCCCTGCCCTAAACCCTGAAACGCAACCCCCGCACTACCCCCTACACTGCCAGAACACCACTACACTAAACCCTGAAATGCCACCCCTGCACGACCCCCTACACTGCCTGAACACCACTGCACTGCCCTAAGCCCTGAAATGCCACCTCGCACGACCCCCTACACTGCTCGAACTCCACTGGACTGTCCTAAACCCTGATACGTCTCCCCGCACGACCCCCTACACTGCCCGAACTCCACTGCACTAAACCCTAAAAAGCCACCCCCAGCAAAACCCCCTACACTGCCCGAACACCACTACACTAAACCCTGAAACGCCACCTCTGCACAACCCCCTACACTGTCTGAACACCACTGTACTGCCCTAAACCCTGAAATGCCACCCCCGCACGACCCCCTACACTGCTCGAACACCACTGCACTGCCCTAAACCCTGAAACGCCTCCCCCGCACGACCCCCTACACTGCCCGAAAACCACTGCACTGCCCTAAACCCTGAAACGCCATGCCCAGCACGACCAACTACACGGCCCGAACACAACTGCACTAAACCCTAAAAAGCCACCCTCAGCACAACCCCCTACACTAGCCGAACACCACTGCCCTAAACCCTGAAACACCACCCCCAGCAAGACCCCCTACACTGCCCGAACACCACTACCCTGCCCAAAACCCTGAAACGCCAACCACAGCATGACACCCTATACTACCCGAACACCTTTGCCCTGCCCTAAACCCTGAAATGCCATCCCCGCATGACCCCCTGCACTGCCCGAACACCACTGCACTGCCCTAAACCCTGAAACGCCACTCCCGCACGACCCACTACACTGCCCAAACATCACTGCTCTGCCCAAAACCCTGAAACGCCACCCCCAGCACGACCCCCTACACTGCCCGAACACCACTGCACTGCCCTAAACCCTGAAACGCCACCCCCAGCACGACCCCCTACACTGCCCGAACACCACTGCACTGCCCTAAACCCTGAAACGCCACCCCAGCACGACCCACTACACTGCCCGAATGCCACTGCTCTGCCCAAAACCCTGAAATGCCACCCCCAGCATAACCCCCTACACTGCCCGAACACCACTGCACTGCCCTAAACCCTGAAACACAACCCCCGCACGACTCCCTACACTGCCAGAACACCACTGCACTTCCCTAAACCCTGAAACACCACCCCCAGCAAGACCACCTACGCTGCCCGAACACCACTGCACTGCCCTAAACCCTGCAACAGCACCCCCTGCACAACCAGCTACACTGCCTGAACACCACTGAGCTGTCCTAAACCTGAAACACCACCCCCAGCATGACCTCCTACACTGCCCGAACACCACTGCACTTCCCTAAACCCTGAAACACCACCCCAGCATGACCCCTTACACTGCCCGAACTCCACTGCACTGCCCTAAATGCTGAAACACCTCCTCCACACTACCCCTTACACTGCCCGAACATCACTGCACTGCCCTAAACCCTGAAACACCACCCCCAGCAAGACCCCTACACTGCCCGAACACCACTTTACTGCCCTAAACCCTGAACACCAGCCCCAGCAAGACCCCCTACGCTGCCCGAACACCACTGCCCTAAACCCTGAAACACCAGCCCAGGACGACCCCCTACGCTGCCCGAACACCACTGAACTAAACCCTGAAACGCCACCCCCGCACGACCCCCTACACTGCCCGAACACCACTGCCCTGCCCTAAACCCTGAAACGCCACCCCCGCACAACCCCCTACACTGCCCGAACACCACTGCCCTGAACTAAACCCTGAAACGCCACCTCCGCACTACCCCCTACACTGCCCGAACACCACTACACTAAACCTTGAAACGCCACCCCTGCACGACCCCCTATACTCCCTGAACACCACTGCACTGCCCTAAACCCTGAAATGCCACCCCCGCATGACCCCCTACACTGCTCGAACTCCACTGGACTGCCCTAAACCCTGATACGCCTCCCCCGCATGACCCCCTACACTGCCCGAACTCCACTGCACTGCCCTAAACCCTGAAACGCCATGCCCAGCACAACCAACTACACTGCCCGAACACCACTGCACTAAACCCTAAAAAGCCACGCCCAGCACAACCCCCTACACTGCCCGAACACCACTGCCCTAAACCCTGAAACACCACCCCCAGCAAGAACCCATACACTGCCCGAACACAACTGAGCTGTCCTAAACCCTGAAACACCAACCCTAGCATGACCACCTACACTACCCGAACACCACTGCTCTGCCCTAAACCCTGAAACTCCACCCCCACACGACCCCCTATGCTGCCCAAACACCACTGCGCTGCCCTAAAACCTGAAACTCCACCTCACACTACCCCCTATGCTGCCCGAACACCCCTGCGCTGTCCTAAACCCTGAAACACCACCCCCAGCACGACCCCCTAGGCTGCCCAAACTTGACTGCCCTAAACCCTGAAACACCAACCCCAGGACGACCACCTACGCTGCCCGAACACCACTGCCCTAAACCCTGAAACACCACCACCCGCACGACCCCCTACACTACCCAAACACCACTGCGCTGCCCTAAACCCTAAAACACCACCCCCAGCAAGCCCCCCTACGCTGCCTGAACACCACTGCACTGCCCTAAACCCTGAAACACTACCCCCAGCATGACCCCCTACGCTGCCCGAACACCACTGCGCTGCCCTAAACCCTGAATCACCCCCCCAGCACGACCCTCTATGCTGCCCGAACACCACTGCGCTGCCCTAAACCCTGAAACACCACCCCCTGCATGACCCCCTACGCTGACCGAACACCACTTTGCTGCCCTAAACCCTGAAACACCACCCCCAGCAAGACCTCCTACGCTGCCTGAACACCACTGCGCTGCCCTAAACCTTAAAACAAAACCCCCAGCAAGCCCCCTATGCTGCCCGAACAAGACTGCACTGCCCTGAACCCTGAAACACCATCCCCAGCACGACCCTCTACACTGCCTGAACACCACTGCACTGCCCTAAACCCTGAACACCACTCCCTGCACGACCCCCTACACTTCCCGAACAACACTGCACTGCAATAAACCCTGAAACACCACTCCCAGCACGACCCCATTACACTGCCCGAACAACATTGCTCTGCCCTAAACCCTAAAACACCACCTCAGCACGACCCCCTACGCTGCCCGAACACCACTGCGCTGCCCTAAACCCTGAAACACCACCTCCTGCACGACCCTCTACGCTGCCCGAACACCACTGCACTGCCCTAAACCCTGATACGCCTCCCCCGCACGACCCCCTACACTGCCCGAACTCCACTGCACTGCCCTAAATCCTGAAACGCCATGCCAAGCACGACCAACTACACTGCCCGAACACCACTGCATTAAACCCTAAAAAGCCACCCCCAGCACAACCCCCTACACTGCCCAAGCACCACTGCCCTAAACCCTGTAACACCACCCCCAGCAAGAACCCCTACACTGCCCGAACACAACTGAGCTGTCCTAAACCCTGAAACACCACCCCTAGCATGACCACCTACACTACCCGAACACCACTGCTCTGCCCTAAACCCTGAAACTCCACCCCCACACGACCCCCTATGCTGCCCAAACACCACTGCGCTGCCCTAAACCCTGAAACTCCACCTCGCACTACCCCCTATGCTGCCCGAACACCCCTGCGCAGTCCTAAACCCTGAAACACCACCCCCAGCACGACCCCCTGGACTGCCCGAACACCACTGCCATAAACCCTGAAACACCAGCCCCAGCACGACCCCCTCCACCACCCGAACACCACTGCACTGCCCTAAACCCTGAAACCCCAGACCCAGCACGACCCCCTACACCGCCCAAACACCACTGCGCTGCCCTAAACCCTGAAACACCAGCATGACCCCCTACACTGCCCGAACACCACTGCCCTAAACACTGAAACACCAGCCCCAGCATGACCCCGTACACTGCCTGAACACCACTGCACTGCCCTAATCCCTGAAACACCACCCCCAACACGACCCCCTACACTGCCCGAACACCACTGCTCTGCCCAAAACCCTGAAACACTAGCCACAGCACGACCCGTACACTGCCCTAACACCACTGCACTGCCCTAAACCCTGAAACACCACCCCCTGCACTACACTACCCGAAATCCACTGCACTGCCCTAAACCCTGAAACACAATCCCCAGCATGACCCCCTACACTGCCCGAACACCAATGCTCTGCCCTAAACCCTAAAACACCCCCCCAGCACGTACCCCTACACTGCGCAAACACCACTGCTCTGCCTAAACCCTAAAACACCAGCCCCCGAAAACCACTGCACTGCCCTAAACCCTGAAACACCATCCCCAGCACGTCCCCCTACACTGCCCGAACACCACTGCTCTGCCCTAAACCCTAAAACACCACCCCCAGCACATCTCCTTACACGGCCCGACAACCATTGCACTGCCCTAAACACTGAAACACCACCCGCAGCAAGAAACCCTCCACTACCAGAACACCACTGCACTGCCCTAAACACTGAAACACTCCCGCAGCAAGACCCCCTTCACTGCATGAACACCACTGCACTGCCGTCAACCCTGAAACACCACCCCCAGCACGACCCCCTACACTGCCCGAACACCACTGCCCTGAACCCTGAAACACCAGCCTCAGCACGACCCCGTACACTGCCCAAACACCACTGCACTGCCTCTAACCCTGAAACACCACCCCCAGCAAGACCCCCTACACTGCCGAACACCACTGCCCTAAACCCTGAAACACCAGCCCTAGGAAAACCCCCTACACTGCTCGAATACCACAGCACTGCCCTAAACCCTGAAACACCATCCCCAGCACGACCCCAACACTGCCCAAATAACACTGCACTGCCCTAAACCCTGAAACACCATCACCAGCACGACCCCCTACACTTCCCAAACAACACTGCACTGCTGTAAACCCGGAAACACCACTCCCAGCATGAGCCCGTACACTGCCCGAACAACACTGCTCTGCCCTAAACCCTAAAACACCACCCCAGCACGTGCCCCTACACTGCTCGAACACCACTGCTCTGCCCTAAACCCTAAAACACCACCCCCCAAACACCACTGCACTGCCCTAAACCCTGAAACACCACCCCCAGCACGACCCCCTACACTGCCCGAACACCACTGCACTGCCCTAAACCCTTAAACACCATCCCCTGCATGACCCCCTACACTGCACAAACACCACTGCAAGACCCCCTACACTGCCCGAACACCACTGCACTAAACCCTGATACATCACCCCCAGCAAGACCCCCTACACTGCCAGAACACCACTGCACTGCCCTAAACTCTGAAACACCAGCCCCAGCACGACCCACTACGCTGCCCGAACACCACTACATTGCCCTAAACACTGAAACGCCACCCCCCCGCACGACCCCCTATGCTGCCTGGACACCACTGTACTAAACACTGAAACACCACCCCCGCACGACCCTCTACCCTGCCCGAACACGACTGCACTGCCCTAAACCCTGAAACACCATCCCCAGCATGACCCTCTACACTGCCTGAACACCACTGTACTGCCCTAAACCCTGAAACACCACCCCCTGCACGACCCCCTACACTTCCCGAACAACACTGCAGTGCCGTAAACCCTGAAACACCACTCCCAGCACGACCCGCTACACTGGCCGAACAACACTGCTCTGCCCTAAACCCAAAAACACCACCCCCAGCACGTCCCCCTACACTGCCCGAACACCACTGCTCTGCCCTAAACCCTAAAACACCACCCCGAACACCACTGCACTGCCCTAAACCCTGAAACACCACCCCTAGCAAGACCCCCTACACTGCCCGAACACCACTGCCCTAAACCCTGAAACACCACCCCCAGCAAAACGCCCTACACTGCTCGAATACGACTGCACTGCCCTAAATCCTGAAACAGCATCCCCAGCATGACCCCTACACTGCCCAAATACCACTGCACTGCCCTAAATCTTGAAACACCAGCCCCAGCACAACCCCCGACGCTTCCCGAACACCACTGCACTGCCCTAAACCCTGAAACACCAGCCCCAGCATGACCCTCTACGCTGCCCGAACACCACTGCACTTCCCTATACCCTGAAACACCACCCTCAGCAAGCACCCCTACACTGCCCGAACACCACTGCACTAAACCATGAAACACCACCCCCAGCAAGACCCCCTATACTGCCCGAACACCACTGCACTGCCCTAAACCCTGAAACATGAGCCCCAGGACGACCCCCTAGGCTGCCCAAACTCAACTGCCCTAAAAGCTGAAACACCAACCCCAGGATGACCCCCTACGCTGCCCAAACACCATTGCCCTAAACCCTGAAGCACTATCCCCGGCACGACCCCCTATGCTGCCCGAACACCACTGCGCTGTCCTAAACCCTGAAACACCACCCCCAGCATGACCCTCTAGGCTGCCCAAACACCACTGCCGTAAACCCTGAAACACCAACCCCAGGACGACCCCCTATGCTGCCTGAACACCACTGCCCTAAACCCTGAAATGCCACCCCCACATGACCCCCTACACTGCCTGAACACCACTGCCCTGCCCTAAACCCTGAAACGCCACCCCCGCACAACCCCATACACTGCCCGAACACCACTGCCCTGCCCTAAACCCTGAAATGCCACCCCTGCACAACCCCTTACACTGCCCGAACACCACTGCCCTGCCCTAAACCCTGAAACACCACCGCCGCACTACCCCCTACACTGCCCGAACACCACTACACTAAACCCTGAAACGCCACCCCTGCACGACCCCCTACACTGCCTGAACACCACTGCACTGCCCTAATCCCTGAAATGCCACCCCGCACGACCCCCTACACTGTTTGAACTCCTCTGGACTGCCCTAAACCCTGATACGCCTCCCCCGCACGACCTCCTACACTGCCCGAACTCCACTGCACTAAACCCTAAAAAGCCACCCCCAGCACAACCCCCTACACTGCCCGAACACCACTGCCCTAAACCCTGAAACACCACCCCCAGCAAGAACCCCTACACTGCCCGAACACAAGTGCCCTAAACCCTGAAACGCTATCCCGGCCACGACCCCCTATGCTGCCCGAACACCACTGCGCTGCCCTAAACCCTGAAACACCACCACCCGCACGACCCCCTACACTACCCAAACACCACGGCGCTGTCCTAAACCCTGAAACACCACCCCCAGCATGACCCTCTAGGCTGCCCAAACACCACTGCCGTATACCCTGAAACACCAACCCCAGGACAACACCCTATGCTGCCCGAACACCACTGCCTTAAACCCTGAAATGCCACCCCCCACACGACCCCCTACACTGCCTGAACACCACTGCCCTGCCCTAAACCCTGAAACGCCACCCCCGCACAACCCCATACACTGCCCGAACACCACTGCCCTGCCCTAAACCCTGAAATGCCACCCCTGC
Source organism: Triturus cristatus (assembly GCF_964204655.1). Lineage (NCBI taxonomy): Eukaryota > Metazoa > Chordata > Amphibia > Caudata > Salamandridae > Triturus > Triturus cristatus. The sequence continues at coordinate 68,487 of NW_028188363.1, forward strand.
ACAACCCCTTACACTGCCCGAACACCACTGCCCTGCCCTAAACCCTGAAACGCCATCCCCACACTACCCCCTTGTTGGACTTGGCCCTTCTGGCAGGTTCACCCGAAACTTTTTTGCTTTTTATTGGTGACTTGGTGTAGTGATTTTTGACTTCTGCGCACTTTACCACTGTGTCCCAGGGTAAAGTGCGTGCGTGTAGTGAGGTTGGCCTGCCCTCCCATAGGAAGGCATGGGGGAATGTATGTGTCCTGGTAGTTCCTGATGCGTGGGGTGTGCAGGCTCGAGTTTGGTATGTCCAGACTCGTGTGATTGAATGCTGCGCGATGATGTGTGCGGCGTGCATGTACCTAGTGTGGAAGTGCCACTTCTAGAAGTGGGTACTTCTGTGTGCAGTGTGAAATGTGTGCCTTGTCTGACGATTGGCTGGTTGAGGTCATGTGACGGGCTAGGGAAATCCCCAGAGTCTGGTTGGGTCTGCCCCAGTGGTGAGTGTGAGATTAGCATGCTGATGGCTGGGGAGGAGTGCACCTTGGACCTGAATAGGGCAGGGCTTTACTTACACAATGCTGGCTCTGGCCCCTGTGGTGCGACTGATGACCCTAGCCCTGCCAGTGAATAGGGAGAGGGGCTGAGCAAAACAAAGTGCTCAGGAACCTGTTGTAACTGGTTCGCCCCTTCCCTGCACCTACAGACAAAGGGTTTTTACTGTATAAAAATGGGTCTGTGTCCCCACAGAAACTGTTCTTCCAGGATCCAACTTGAGGGGGGCCTGCTGCTGCTGGGCGCCAGGAGAGACCGCCACTGGGGACTGCCTCCCTGCTGGAGGGCCCTGTGAGCTGGCCCCTGGGCCCAGTCTTTACCCCCCTGCCTTTTGAAGACTTTATTGCGGAACCTTTTGCTTGTAGCGCCTGGGAGCGCTGTGATTTGCTGTATAGCGCTAGGAGCGCTTCATTTTGATGCCCTGGCGCTTCCAGCGTGCTCCTGTGTCGCCCCGTCGCAAACGAGGGAATCCCCGGCGTAGGGATTCCCCCACTCGGGGGTCGGATCGAGCGGGAGCCCACCCCGCTTTGTGTGCTCGTTGGCGGGTGCCCACCCCGCTTATTTGATCCTTTCGTTGGCGGGTGCCCACCCCGCTTATGTGTGGTAGTTGTGGGAGCCTACCCCGTACTGCCGCCAAGAAGCCAGGGCCGCCGCGCTGCCTGTGGCGACCCGGAAGCGGAAAGAAGTCACGCCTGGTGGTGTGCGGGACCTCGAAGCTGTGCGCTGGCTGATGGATGCGGACGGGAGCCTACCCCGCGCTTCCCGGAGCAGAGAGAGAAGAGGCGACGCGGGAGTCCCCCGAGCAACAGCCCGGTGAGTGCGGAAGGGCTGGGGGGGGACTGCGTGTGCGTGCTGGGTGAGCGCGTGAGTACGCTCCGACGACGAAGAGCCCGGTGAGTGGGGACAGCCGGTGTTGTGAGAGAGCCCCCGAGTGGGACTCTAAACGTTGGGGGCATTGTTTCTTGAGCCCCGAGGCTCCAACGTTGGCCCCCATTGTATATTTCAGAGCCGGTGGAGGCTCCAGCGAGGGGGCGCATTCCTGGTGTTCCCGAGCCCCGAGAGGCTCCAGCGAGGCCCGCATTGTTCTTTTTCTTAGAGCCCTGACAGGCTCCAACGACAGGGGGCACATTGATCTTGAGCCACGAAGGCTCTAGGGGGCATTTTGCGAGGAGAGCCCAGGAGAAGCGCCACGAGAGCGGCTGATTTGCTTAAAAGGGCACAGTGGTGCCCACGCTCGTTCCTCCAGCTGCCCAGCACTTAGTGGGCAGCTGCAACGTTTAGGTTGGGACCTTTTACGCTTTTTGCTTGCGCAGCTGGCGCAGCTTGACTGGGACAGAGCGTCCTAGCCCCTATCAGGCCAGTTGGCCTAGGGACTGCCACAGGTGGTGGCTTCTATGAGTTCTTGCGCAATTGTGTTTCCCTGCACCTCTGAATGTGTGTTTATGCATCATGTGCCTTGTTCTACACCGCTGAATATTTTTATGCATCATGTGTTTTCCTTCCCTACACCTCTGAATGTGATGCATCATGTGTAACGTGCTATTACCCCTACAGGTATTGTGATACTTAGGTGGTTGTTTGTTTACTCCTAGTACAGGTGGTGCTAGTGAGGTCCTAGTTCCCTGCGTGACATTTTCCTAAGGTGGTTAGGGTTGCGTAGGTGGTACTTACCTGATACCAGTAGTTACTGGTTGTGTGCTATATATGTTTTTGTACTACAGTTTTATTCCTATGTTCTAAGTGTTATTTCTAAAAAGTGCTAATTCCTGACAGTGGTCCATGTGGCCCTGTCCCCTGTACATATAATCCCTTGTAAATTCTGCCCGTGCCTGTTGGCACATTGTAAAGTGTGTGTTTTTATCTAATGAACTGGACTGCCCTAAACCCTGATATGCCTCCCCCGCACGACCCCCTACACTGCCCGAACTCCACTGCACTAAACCGTAAAAAGCCACCCCCAGCACAACCCCCTACACTGCCCGAACACCACTGCCCTAAACCCTGAAACACCCCCCCCAGCAAGAACCCCTACACTGCCCGAACACAACTGAGCTGTCATAAACCCTGAAACACCACCGCCCGCATGACCACCTACACTACCCGAACACCACTGCTCTGCCCTAAACCCTGAAACTCCACCCCACATGACCCCCTACGCTGCCCAAACACCACTGCGCTGCCCTAAACCCTGAAACTCCACCTCGCACTACCCTCTATGCTGCACAAACACCCCTGCGCTGTCCTAAACCCTGAAACACCACCCCCAGCACGACCCCCTAGGCTGCCCAAACTTGACTGCCCTAAACCCTGAAACACCACCACCCGCATGACCCCCTACACTACCCAAACACCACTGCGCTGCCCTAAACCCTAAAACACCACCCCCAGCAAGCCCCCCTACGCTGCCTGAACACCACTGCACTGCCCTAAACCCTGAAACACCACTCCCAGCATGACCCCCTACGCTGCCCGAACACCACTGCGCTGCCCTAAACCCTGAATCACCCCCCCAGCACAACCCTCTATGCTGCCCGAACACCACTGCGCTGCCCTAAACCCTGAAACACCACCCCCTGCACGACCCCCTACGCTGCCCGAACACCACTGCGCTGCCCTAAACCCTGAAACACCACCCCCAGCAAGACCTCCTACGCTGCCTGAACACCACTGCGCTGCCCTAAACCTTAAAACAAAACCCCCAGCAAGCCCCCTATGCTGCCCGAACACCACTGCACTGCCCTGAACCCTGAAACACCATCCCCGGCACGACCCTCTACACTGCCTGAACACCACTGCACTGCCCTAAACCCTGAACACCACTCCCTGCACGACCCCCTACACTTCCCGAACAACACTGCACTGCCATAAACCCTGAAACACCACTCCCAGCACGACCCCATTACACTGCCTGAACAACACTGCTCTGCCCTAAACCCTAAAACACCACCTCAGCACGACCCACTACGCTGCCCAAACACCACTGCGCTGCCCTAAAACCTGAAACACCACCTCCTGCACGACCCCCTACGCTGCACGAACACCACTGTGCTGCCCTAAACCCTGAAACACCACCCCCAGCAAGACCCCCTACGCTGCCTGAACACCACTGTGCTGCCCTTAACCCTGAAACACAACCCCCAGCAAGACCCCCTACACTACTCAAACACCACTGCCCTAAACCCTGAAACACCACCCACAGGAAAACCCCCTACACTGCTCGAATACCACAGCACTGCCCTAAACCCTGAAACACCATCCCCAGCACGACCCCTACACTGCCCGAATACCACTGCACTGCCCTAAACCCTGAAACACCATCACCAGCACGACCCCCTACACTTCCCAAACAACACTGCACTGCTGTAGACCCGGAAACACCACTCTCAGCATGACCCCCTACACTGCCCGAAGAACACTGCTCTGCCCTAAACCCTAAAACACCACCCCCGAATGCCACTGCACTGCCCTAAATCCTGAAACACCACCCCAGCACGACCCCCTACACTGCCCGAACACCACTGCACTGCCCTAAACCCTGAAACTCCACCCCCCACATGACCCCCTACACTGCACAAACACCACTGCACTGCCCTAAACCCTGAAACACCATCCCCAGCAAGACCCCCTACACTGCCTGAACACCACTGCACTAAACCCTGATACATCACCCCCAGAAAGACCCCTACACTGCCAGAACACCACTGCACTGCCCTAAACCCTGACACACCACCCCCGCACGACCCCCTATGCTGCCTGGACACCACTGCACTAAACACTGAAACACCACCCCCGCATGACCCTCTACCCTGCCCGAACACGACTGCACTGCCCTAAACCCTGAAACACCATCCCCAGCATGACCCTCTACACTGCCTGGACACCACTGTACTGCCCTAAACCCTGAAACACCACCCCCTGCACGACCCCCTACACTTCCCGAACAATACTGCAGTGCCGTAAACCCTGAAACACCACTCCCAGCACGACCCCCTACACTGCCCGAACCACACTGCTCTGCCCTAAACCCTAAAACACAACCCCCAGCATGTCCCCCTACACTGCCTGAACACCACTGCTCTGCCCTAAACCCCAATACACCACCCGAACTCCACTGCACTGCCCTAAACCCTGAAACACCACCCCCAGCAAGACCCCCTACAATGCCCGAACACCACTGCCCTAAACCCTGAAACACCATCCCCAGCACGACCCCTACACTGCCCGAATACCACTGCACTACCCTAAACCCTGAAACACCATCACCAGCACGACCCCCTACACTTCCCAAACAAAACTGCACTGCTGTAGACCCGGAAACACCACTCTCAGCATGACCCCTTACACTGCCCGAACAACACTGCTCTGCCCTAAACCCTAAAACACCACCCCCAGCACGTGCCCCTACACTGCTCGAACACCACTGCTCTGCCCTAAACCCTAAAACACCACCCCCAGAACACCACTGCACTGCCCTAAACCCTGAAACACCACCCCCAGCACGACCCCCTACACTGCCCGAACACCACTGCACTGCCCTAAACCCTGAAACACCACCCCCGCATGACCCCCTACACTGCACAAACACCACTGCACTGGCCTAAACCCTGAAACACCATCCCCAGCAAGACCCCTACACTGCCTGAACACCACTGCACTAAACCCTGATACATCACCCCCAGAAAGACCCCCTACACTGCCAGAACACCACTGCACTGCCCTAAACCCTGAAACACCAGCCCCAGCACGACCCCCTATGCTGCCCGAACACCACTACACTGCCCTAAACCCTGAAACACCACCCCCGCATGACCCCCTATGCTGCCTGGACACCACTGCACTAAACACTGAAACACCACCCCCGCATTACCCTCATCCCTGCCCGAACACGACTGCACTGCCCTAAACCCTGAAACACCATCCCCAGCATGACCCTCTACACTGCCTGGACACCACTGTACTGCCCTAAACCCTGAAACACCACCCCCTGCATGACCCCCTACACTTCCCGAACAACACTGCAGTGCCGTAAACCCTGAAACACCACTCCCAGCACGACCCCCTACACTGCCCGAACAACACTGCTCTGCCCTAAACCCTAAAACACAATCCCCAGCACGTCCCCCTACACTGCCCGAACACCACTGCTCTGCCCTAAACCCTAATACACCACCCGAACACCACTGCACTGCCCTAAACCCTGAAACACCACCCCTAGCAAGACCCCCTACACTGCCCGAACACCACTGCCCTAAACCCTGAAACACCACCCCCAGCAAAACCCCCTACACTGCTCGAATACAACTGCACTGCCCTAAACCCTGAAACAGCATCCCCAGCACGACCCCTACACTGCCCGAATACAACTGCACTGCCCTAAATCCTGAAACACCAGCCCCAGCACAACCCCCTACGCTTCCTGAACACCACTGCACTGCCCTAAACCCTGAAACACCAGCCCCATCACGACCCTCTATGCTGCCCGAACACCACTGCACTGCCCTATACCCTGAAACACCACCCTCAGGAAGCACCCCTACACTGCCCGAACACCAGTGCACTAAACCATGAAACACCACCCACAGCAAGACCCCCTATACTGCCCGAACACCACTGCACTGCCCTAAACCCTGAAACACCAGCCCCAGGACGACCCCCTATGCTGCCCGAACACCGCTGCACTGCCCTAAACCCTGAAACACCAGCCCCATCACGACCCTCTACGCTGCCCGAACACCAATGCACTGCCCTATACCCTGAAACACCACCCTCAGCAAGCACCCCTACACTGCCCGAACACCACTGCACTAAACCATGAAACACCACCCACAGCAAGACCCCCTATACTGCCCGAACACCACTGCACTGCCCTAAATCCTGAAACACCACCCCCCTGCACGAACTTCTACACTGCCCGAACACCACTGCACTGCCCTAAACCCTGAAACAACAACCCCGCACGACCCCCTACAGTGCCCGAATACCACTGCCCTTCCCTAAACCCTGAAACACCAACCCCAGCACGACCCCCTATGCTGCCCGAACACCACTGCGCTGCCCTAAACCCTGAAACACCATCCCCAGCACGACCCCCTATACCGCCCGAACACAACTTCACTGCCCTAGACCCTGAAACACCGTCCCAAGCATGACCCTCTACAGTGCCCGAACACCACTGCACTGCCCTAAACCCTGAAACACCACCCCCTGCATGACCCCCTACAGTGCCTGAACAACACTGCACTGCCGCAAACCCTGAAACTCCAACCCCACCATAACCCCTTACAGTGCCCGAACAACACTGCACTGCCGTAAACCCTGAAACACCACCCCCAGCAAGACCCCCTACACTCCCCGAACACCACTGCCCTAAACCCTGAAACACCACCCCCAGCAAAACCCCTACACTGCCCGAACACCACTGCCCTAAACCCTGAAACACCAACCCCAGCAAAACCCCTTCACTGCTCGAACACCAATGCACTGCCCTAAACCCTGAAACACCATCCCCAGCAAGACCCCCTACACTGCCTGAACACCACTGCACTGCCCTATACCCTGAAACACCAGCCCCAGCACGAGCTCCTACGCTGCCCGAACACCACTGCACTGCCCTAAACTCTGAAACACCACCCCAGCACGACCCCCTTCACTGCCCGAATAACACTGCTCTGCCCTAAACCTTAAAACACCACCCCAGTACGTCCCCCTACACTGCCCGAACACCACTGCGCTAAACCCTGAAACACCACCCCCAGCAAAACCCCTTTACTGCTCGAACACCAATGCAATGCCCTAAACCCTGAAACACCAACCCCAGCAAAACCCCTTCACTGCTCGAACACCAATGCACTGCCCTAAACCCTGAAACACCATCCCCAGCAAGACCCCCTACACTGCCTGAACACCACTGCACTGCCCTATACCCTGAAACACCAGCCCCAGCACGAGCTCCTACGCTGCCCAAACACCACTGCACTGCCCTAAACTCTGAAACACCACCCCAGCACGACCCCCTTCACTGCCCGAATAACACTGCTCTGCCCTAAACCTTAAAACACCACCCCAGTACGTCCCCCTACACTGCCCGAACACCACTGCACTGCCCTAAACCCTGAACCACAACCCCCAGCAAGATCCCCAACACTGCCCGAACACCACTGCCCTTAACCCTGAAACACCACCCCCAGCAAAACCCTCTACACTGCTCGAGCACCACTGCACTGCCCTAAACCCTGAAACACCACCCCCAGCAAAACCCCCTACACTGCTCGAACACCACTGCACTGCCCTAAACCCAGAAACACTCCCCCACATGACCCCTACACTGCCCAAATACCACTGCACTGCCCTAAACCCTGAAACACCATCACCAGCACGACCCCCTACACTTCCCAAACAACACTGCACTGCTGTAAACCCGGAAACACCACTCTCAGCACGACCCCCTACGCTGCCCGATCACCACTGTACTGCCCTAAACCCTGAAACACCATCCCCAGCAAGACCCCCTACACTGCCTGAACACCACTGCACTAAACCCTGATACATCACCCCCAGCAAGACCCCCTACACTGCCAGAACAACACTGCACTGCCCTTAATCCTGAAACACCAGCCCCAGCACGACCCCCTACGCCGCCCGAACACCACTACACTGCCCTAAACCCTGAAACACCATCCCCCGCACGCCCCCTATGCTGCCTAGACACCACTGCACTAAACACTGAAACACCACCCCGCATGACCCTCTACACTGCCTGGACACCACTGTACTGCCCTAAACCCTGAAACACCACCCCCTGCACGACCCCCTACACTTCCCGAACAACACTGCAGTGCCGTAAACCCTGAAACACCACTCCCAGCACGACCCCCTACACTGCCCGAACAACACTGCTCTGCCCTAAACCCTAAAACACCACCCCCAGCACGGCCCCCTACACTGCCCGAACACCACTGCTCTGCCCTAAACCCTAAAACACCCCCCAAACACCACTGCACTGCCCTAAACCCTGAAACACCACCCCTAGCAAGACCCCCTACACTGCCCGAACACCACTGCCCTGCCCTAAACCCTGAAACACCACCCCCCACACCACCCCCTACACTGCCCGAACACCACTGCCCTGCCCTAAACCCTGAAACGCCACCCCCGCGCTACCCCCTACACTGCCCGAACACCACTGCGCTGCCCTAAACCCTGAAACGCCACCCCCAGAAAGACCCCCTACACTGCCAGAACACCACCACACTGCCCTAAACCCTGAAACACCACCCCCGCACGATCCCCTATGCTGCCTGGACACCACTGCACTAAACACTGAAACACCACCCCCGCATGACCCTCATCCCTGCCCGAACACGACTGCACTGCCCTAAACCCTGAAACACCATCCCCAGCATGACCCTCTACACTGCCTGGACACCACTGTACTGCCCTAAACCCTGAAACACCACCCCCTGCACGACCCCCTACACTTCCCGAACAACACTGCAGTGCCGTAAACCCTGAAACACCACTCCCAGCACGACCCCCTACACTGCCCGAACAACACTGCTCTGCCCTAAACCCTAAAATACAACCCCCAGCACGTCCCCCTACACTGCCCGAACACCACTGCTCTGCCCTAAACCCTAATACACCACTCGAACACCACTGCACTGCCCTAAACCCTGAAACACCACCCCTAGCAAGACCCCCTACACTGCCCGAACAACCCCGGCCCTAAACCCTGAAACACCACCCCCAGCAAAACCCCCTACACTGCTCGAATACGACTGCACTGCCCTAAACCCTGAAACAGCATCCCTAGCACGACCCCTACACTGCCCGAATACCACTGCACTGCCCTAAATCCTGAAACACCAGCCCCAGCACAACCCCCTACGCTTCCCGAACACCACTGCACTGCCCTAAACCCTGAAACACCAACCCCATCACGACCCTCTACGCTGCCCGAACACCACTGCACTGCCCTATACCCTGAAACACCACCCTCAGCAAGCACCCCTACACTGCCCGAACACCACTGCACTAAACCATGAAACACCACCCACAGCAAGACCCCCTATACTGCCCGAACACCACTGCACTGCCCTAAACCCTGAAACACCAGCCCCAGGACGACCCCCTATGCTGCCCGAACACCGCTGCACTGCCCTAAACCCTGAAACACCAGCCCCATCACGACCCTCTACGCTGCCTGAACACCAATGCACTGCCCTATACCCTGAAACACCACCCTCAGCAAGCACCCCTACACTGCCCGAACACCACTGCACTAAACCATGAAACACCACCCACAGCAAGACCCCCTATACTGCCCGAACACCACTGCACTGCCCTAATTCCTGAAACAACACCCCCGCACGACCCCCTACACTGCCCGAACACCACTGCCCTTCCCTAAACCCTGAAACACCGCCCCCAGCACGACCCCCTATGCTGCCCGAACACCACTGCGCTGCCCTAAACCCTGAAACACCATCCCCAGCACGACCCCCTATACCGCCCGAACACCACTTCACTGCCCTAAACCCTGAAACACCGTCCCCAGCACGACCCTCTACAGTGCCCAAACACCACTGCACTGCCCTAAACCCTGAAACACTACCCCCTGCATGACCCCCTACGGTGCCTGAACAACACTGCACTGCCGCAAACCCTGAAACTCCAACCCCAGCATAACCACTTACAGTGCCCGAACAACACTGCACTGCCGTAAACCCTCAAACACCACCCCCAGCATGACCCCCTACACTGCCCGAACAATACTGCTCTGTCCTTAACCCTAAAACACCACCCCCAGCACGTCCCCCTACACTGCCGAACACCACTGCTCTGCCCTAAATTCTAAAACACCACCCCGAACACTACTGCACTGCCCTAAACCCTGAAACACCACCCCCAGCAAGAACCCCTACACTGCCTGAACACCACTGCCCTAAACCCTGAAACACCACCCCAGCAAAACCCCTACACTGCCCGAACACCGCTGCCCTAAACCCTGGAACACCACCCCCAGCAAAACCCCTTCACTACTCGAACACCACTGCACTGCCCTAAACTCTGAAACACCACCCCAGCACGACCTCCTTCACTGCCCGAATAACACTGCTCTGCCCTAAACCTTAAAACATCACCCCAGTACGTCCCCCTACACTGCCCGAATACCACTGCACTGCCCTAAACCCTGAAACACCACCCCCAGCAAAACCCCTTCACTACTCGAACACCACTGCACTGCCCTAAACCCTGAAACACCATCCCCAGCAAGACCCCCTACACTGCCTGAACACCACTGCACTGCCCTATACTCTGAAACACCAGCCCCAGCACGAGCTCCTACGCTGCCCGAACACCACTGCACTGCCCTAAACTCTGAAACACCACCCCAGCACGACCCCCTTCACTGCCCGAATAACAATGCTCTGCCCTTAACCCTAAAACACCACCCCAGCACGTCCCCCTACACTGCCGAACACCACTGCTCTGCCCTAAATTCTAAAACACAACCCAGAACACTACTGCACTGCCCTAAACCCTGAAACACCACCCCCAGCAAGACGCCCTACACTGCCCGAACACCACTACCCTAAACCCTGAAACACCACCCCAGCAAAACCCCTACACTGCCCGAACACCACTGCCCTAAACCCTGAAACACCACCCCCAGCAAAACCCCTTCACTACTCGAACACCACTGCACTGCCCTAAACCATGAAACACCATCCCCAGCAAGACCCCCTACACTGCCTGAACACCACTGCACTGCCCTATACCCTGAAACACCAGCCCCAGGACGAGCTCCTACGCTGCCCGAACACCACTGCACTGCCCTAAACTCTGAAACACCACCCCAACACGACCCCCTTCACTGCCCGAATAACACTGCTCTGCCCTAAACCTTAAAACATCACCCCAGTACGTCCCCCTACACTGCCCGAATACCACTGCACTGCCCTAAACCCCGAAACACAACCCCCAGCAAGATCCCCTACACTGCCCGAACACCACTACCCTAAACCCTGAAACACCACCCCCAGCAAAACCCCCTACACTGCTCGAACACCACTGCACTGCCCTAAACCCAGAAACACCACCCCCAGCAAGATCCCCTACACTGCCCGAACACCACTGCCCTAAACCCTGAAACACCACCCCCAGCAAACCTCCCTACACTGCTCGAACACCACTGCACTGCCCTAAACCCAGAAACACTCCCCCAAACGACCCCCTACACTGCACGAACACCACTTCACTGCCCTAAACCGTGAAACACCACCCCCCGCACGACCCCCTACACTGCCCGAACACCACTGCACTGCCCTAAATGCTGAAACAGCACCCCCGCACTACCCCTCATACTGCCCGAACACCACTGCACTTCCCTAAACACTGAAACACCACCCCCGCATGACCCTCTACACTGCCTGAACACCACTGCACTTTCCTAAACCCTGAAACACCATCCACCGCACGACCCCTACACTGCCGGAACACCAGTGCACTGCCATAAACCCTGAATCACCATCCCCCGCACAAGTCCCTACACTGCCTGAACACTACTGTACTGCCCTAAACCCTGAAACACCATCCCCAGCATGACCGCCTGCACTGCCAGAACACCACTGCCCTAAACCCTGAAACACCAGCCCCAACACGACTCCCTACACTGCCCGAACACCACTGCACTGCCCTAAACCCTGAAAGACAACCCCACATGACCCTCTACACTACCCGAACAGCTCTGCACTGCCCTAAACCCTGAAACGCACCCCTAACAAGACCCTCTACACTGACCTAACACCGCTGCACTGCCCTAAACCCTGAAACGCCACCCCCAGCATGACCCCCTACACTGCCCGAACACCACTTCACTGCCCTAAACTCTAAAACATCATCCCCAGCACGACCCTCTACAGTGCCCGAACACTACTGCACTGCCCTAAACCCTGAAACACCACCCCCTGCATGACCTCCTACAGTGCCTGAACAACACTGCACTGCCGCAAACCCTGAAACTCCACCCCCAGCATAACCCCCTACAGTACCCGAACAACACTGCACTGCCGTAAACCCTGAAACACCACCCCCAGCATGACCCTCTACATTGCCCAAACAACATTGCTCTGCCCTTAACCCTAAAACAACACCCCCAGCATGTCCCCCTACACTGCCCGAACACCACTGCTCTGCCCTAAATTCTAAAACACCAACACCAAACACCACTGCACTGCCCTAAACCCTGAAACACCACCCCCATCAAGACCCCCTACACTGCCCGAACACCACTGCCCTAAACCCTGAAACACCACCCCCAGCAAAACCCCTACACTGCCGAACACCACTGCCCTAAAACCTGAAACACCACCCCCAGTAAAACCCCTACACTGCTCGAACACCACTGCACTGCCTTCAACTCTGAAACACCATCCCCAGCAAGACCCCCTACACTGCCTGAACACTACTGCACTGCCCTAAACCCTGAAACACCAGCCCCAGCATGAGCTCCTACGCTGCCCGAATACCACTGCACTGCCCTAAACTCTGAAACACCAGCCCCAGCACGACCCCCTACACTGCCCAAACACCACTGCACTGCCCTAAACTGTGCAAAACCAGCCCCAGCACGACCCCCTACACTGCCTGAACACCACTGCACTGCCCTAAACCCTGAAAAACCACCCCAGCTCGACCCCCTTCACTGCCCGAACACCACTGCTCTGCCCTAAACCCTAAAACACCACCCCCGAGCACCACTGCACTGCCCTAAACCCTGAAACACCACCCCCAGCAAGACCCCCTACACTGCCCGAACACCACTACCCTAAACCCTGCAACACAACCCCCAGCAAAACCACCTACACTGCTCGAAAACCACTGCACTCCCCTAAACCCAGAAACACCACCCCCAGCAAGATCCCCTACACTGCCCGAACACCACTACCCTAAGCTCTGAAACACCACCCCCAGCAAACCTCCTTACACTGCTCGAAAACCACTGCACTGCCCTAAACCCAGAAACACTCCCCCGCACTAACCCCTACACTGCCCGAACACCACTCCACTGCCCTAAACCCTGAAACACCACCCCCCGCATGACCCCGTACACTGCCCGAACACCACTGCACTGCCCTAAATGCTGAAACAGCCCCCCCTGCACTATCCCTCATACTGCCCGAACACCACTGCACTGCCGTAAACACTGAAACACCAGCCCCAGCACGACCCCCTACACTGCCCAAACACCACTGCACTGCCCTAAACTCTGAAAAACCAGCCCCAGCACGAACCCCTTCACTGCCCGAACACTACTGCACTGCCCTAAACCCTGAAACACTACCCCTGCACGACCCCCTTCACTGCCCGAACACCACTGCTCTGCCCTAAACCCTAAAACACCACCCCCGAACACCACTGCACTGCCCTAAACCCTGAAACACCACCCCCAGCAAGATCCCCTACACTGCCCGAACACCGCTGCCCTAAACCCTGAAACACAACCCCCAGCAAAACCCCCTACACTGCTCGAACACCACTGCTCTCCCCTAAACCCAGAAACACAACCCCCAGCAAGATCCCCTACACTGCCCGAACACCACTGCCATAAGCTCTGAAACACCACCCCCAGCAAACCTCCTTACACTGCTCGAACACCACTGCCCTGCCCTAAACCCAGAAACACTCCTCCGCACTAAAACCTACACTGCCCGAACACCACTCCACTGCCCTAAACGCTGAAACACCACCCCCCGCATGACCCTGTACATTGCCCGAACACCACTGCACTGCCCTAAAAGCTATAACAGCACCCCCTGCACTACCTCACATACTGCCCGAACACCACTGCACTGCCCTAAACACTGAAACACCACCCCCGCATGACCCTCTACACTGCCCGAACACCACTGCACTTCCCTAAACCCTGAAACACCATCCCCCGCACGACCCCCTACACTGCCTGAACACCAGTGCACTGCCGTAAACCCTGAATCACCATCCCCCACACAAGTCCCTACACTACCTGAACGCTACTGCACTGCCCTAAACCCTGAAACACCACCCCCAGCACGACCGCCTGCACTACCCGAACACCACTGCCCTAAACCCTGAAACACCAGCCCCAACACAACCCCCTACACTGTCCGAACACCACTGCACTGCCCTAAACCCTGAAAGACAACCTCCGCATGACCCTCCACACTGCCCGAACAGCACTGCACTGCCCTAAACCCTGAAACGCACCCCCAGCAACACCCCCTACACTGCCCTAACACTGCTGCACTGCCCTAAACCCTGAAATGCCACCCCCAGCATGACCCCCTATACTGCCCAAACACCACTGCACTGCCCTAAACCCTGAAACACCACCCCCAGCAAGACCCCTACGCTGCCCGAAAACCACTGCACTGCCCTAAACCCTGAAACACCACCCTCAGCTTGACCCCCTACACTACCCGAACACCACTGCACTGCCCAAAACACTGAAACTTTACCCCCAGCATGCCCCCTACACTGCCCAAACACCAATGCACTGCCCTAAACCTTGAAACACCACCCCCAGCAAGACCCCTATGCTGCCCGAACACCACTGCACTGCCCTACACCCTGAAACACCACCCTCAGCTCGACCCCCTACACTGCCCGAACACCACTGCACTGCCCTAAACCGTGAAACACCAACCCTAGCATGACCCCCTACACTACCCTAACACCACTGCACTGCCCTAAACCCTGAAACACCACCCCGCACCAACCCCCTACACTAACCTAACACCACTGCACTGCCCTAAACCCTATAACACCACCCCGCACGACCCCCTACACTGCCCGAACACCATTGCACTGCCCTAAACCCTGAAACACAACCTCCCGCACGACCCCCTACACTGCCCGAACACCACTGCACTGCCCTAAATGCTGAAACAGCACCCCCGCTCTACCCCCTACACTGCCCTAACACCACTGCACTGCCCTAAACACTGAAACACCAGCCCCAGCAAGACCCACTACGCTGCCCGAACACCACTGTACTGCCCTAAACCATGAAACACCAGCCCCAGCACGACCCCCTACGCCGCCCTAAAACTACGGCCCTGCCCTAAACCCTGAAACATCAGCCCAAGCACGACCCCCTACACCGACCGAAGGACACTGCACCGTCCTAAATCCTGAAACACCAGCCCCAGCATGACCCCTACACTGCCCGAACACCACTGCACCGTCCTAAATCCTGAAACACCAGCCCCAGCATGACCCCTACACTGCACGAACACCACTGCACTAAACCCTGAAACACCACCCCCAGCAAGACCCCCTACACTGCCCAAACACCACTGCACTGCCCTAAACCCTGAAACACCAGCCCCAGCAAGACCCCCTACACTGCCCTAACACCACTGCACTGCCCTAAACCCTGAAACACCAGCCCCAGCACGACCCCCTATGCAGCCTGAACAGCACTGTACTGCCCTAATCCCTGAACTACCAGCCCCAGCATGACCCCTGACGCCGCCCAAACACCACGGCCCTGCCCTAAACCCTGAAACACCAACCCCAGCATGACCCCCTACACTGCCCGATCACCACTGCCCTAAACCCTGAAACACCACCCCAGCAAGACCCCTACGCTGCCCGAAAACCACTGCACTGCCCTAAACCCTGAAACACCAACCTCAGCTCGACCCCCTACACTGCCCGAACACCACTGCGCTGCCCTAAATCCTGAAACTCCACCCCCAGCACGCCCCCTACACTGCCCGAACACCAATGCACTGCCCTAAACCTTGAAACACCACCCCCCGCATGACCCCCTACACAACCCTAACACCACTGCACTGCCCTAAACCCTGAAACACCCCCCGCATGACCCCCTACACTACCCGAACACCACTGCACTGCCCTAAACCTTGAAACACAACCTCCCGCACAACCCCCTACACTGCCCGAATGCCACTGCACTGCCCTAAATGCTGAAACAGCACCCCCCCGCACTACCCCTGATACTGCCCGAACACCACTTCACTGCCCTTAACCCTGAAACACCACCCCCGCACAACCCTCTACACTGCCCGAACACCACTGCACTGCCCTAAACCCTGAAACACCACCCCAGCACAACCCCCTACACTGCCCGAACACCACTCCACTGCCGTAAACCCTGAATCACCACCACCCACACAAGTCCCTACACTGCCTGAACACCACTGCACTGCCCTAAACCCTGAAACACCACCCCCAGTATGACCCCCTGCACTGCCCGAACACCACTGTACTGCCCTAAACCCTGAAACACCAGCCACAGCACGACCCCCTACGCTACCCGAACACCACTGCACTGCCCTAAACCCTAAAATACCAGCATCAGCACGACCCCCTACACCGCCCGAACACCACTGTACTGCCCTAAACCCTGAAACACCAGCCCCAGCACGACCCCCTACACCGCCCGAACACCACTGCACTGCCCTAAACGCTGAAACACCATCCCCAGCACGACCCCCTACACTGCCCGAACACCTCTTCACTGCCCTAAACCCTGAAACACCATCCCCAGCATGACCCTCTACAGCGCCCGAACACCACTGCACTGCCTTAAACCCTGAAAACCAGCCCCAGCATGACACCTACACTGCCCGAACACCACTGGCCTAAACCCTGAAACACCACCCTCAGCAACACCCCCTACACTGCTCGAACACCACTGCACTGCCCTAAATGCAGAAACACCACCCCCAGCAAGATCCCCTACACTGACCAAACACCCCTGCCCAAAACCCTGCAACACCACCCCCAGCAAACCTCTCTACACTGCTCGAACACCACTGCACTGCCCTAAACCCAGAAACACCCCCCCAAACGACCCCCTACACTGCCCGCACACCACTGCACTGCCCTAAACCCTGAAACACCACCCAGCATGACCCCCTACACTGCCCGAACACCACTGCACTGCCCTAAATGCTGAAACAGCACCCCCGCACTACCCCTCATACTGCCCGAACACCACTGCACTGCCCTAAACACTAAAACACCAGCCCCGCACAACCCTCTACACTGCCCGAACACCACTGCACTTCCCTAAACCCTGAAACACCATCCCCCGCATGACCCCCTACACTGCCCGAACACCAGTGCACTGCCGTAAACCCTGAATCACCATCCCCGCACAAGTCCCTACACTGCCTGAACACTACTGCACTGCCGTAAACCCTGAAACACCAGCCCTAGCACGAGCTCCTACACTGCCCGAATACCACTGCACTGCCCTAAACTCTGAAACACCAGCCCCAGCGTGATCCCCTACACTGCCTGAACACCACTGCACTGCCTTAAACCCTGAAACACCATCCCCAGCACGACCCCCTTCTCTGCCCGAATAATACTGCTCTGCCCTAAACCCTAAAACACCACCCCGGCATGTCTCCCTACACTGCCCGAACACCACTGCTCTGCCCTAAACCCTAAAACACCACCCCCGAACACCACTGCACTGCCCTAAACCCTGAAACACCACCCCCAGCAAGATCCTCTACACTGCCCGAACACCACTGCCCTAAACCCTGAAACACCACCCCCAGCAAAACCCCCTACACTGCTCTAACACCACTGCACTGCCCTAAACCCAGAAACACCACCCCCAGCAAGATCCCCTACACTGACCAAACACCACTGCCCTAAACCCTGAAACACCACCCCCAGCAAACCTCTCTACACTGCTCGAACAGCACTGCACTGCCCTAAACACTGAACCACCACCCCCGCACGACCCCCTACACTGCCCGAACACCACTGCACTGCCCTAAACACTGAAACACCACCCCCGCACGACCCTCTACACTGCCCGAACACCACTGCACTTCCCTAAACCTTGAAACACCATCCCACGCACGACCCCCTACACTACCCGAACACCAGTGCAATGCCATAAACCCTGAATCACCATCCCCGCACAAGTACCTACACTGCCTGAACACTACTGAACTGCCCTAATCCCTGAAACACCACCCCCAGCACGACCGCCTGCACTGCCCGAACACCACTGCCCTAAACCCTGAACCACCAGCCCCAGCACGACCCCCTACACTGCCCGAAAACCACTGCACTGCCCTAAACCCTGAAAGACAACCCCCGCATGACCCTCTACACTGCCCTAACACCGCTGAACTGCCCTAAACCCTGAAACGCCACCCCCAGCATGACCCCCTACACTGCCCAAACACCACTGCACTGCGCTAAACCCTGAAACACCACCCCCAGGAAGACCCCTACGCTGCCCAAAAACCACTGCACTGCCCTAAACCCTGAACCACCACCCTCAGCTCGACCCCCTGCACTGCCCAAACACCACTGCACTGCCCTAAACCCTGAAACTCCACCCCAGCATGCCCCCTACACTGCCCGAACACCAATGCACTGCCCTAAACCTTGAAACACCACCCCCAGCAAGACCCCTACGCTGCCCGAACACCACTGCACTGCCCTAAACCCTGAAACACCACCCTCAGCTCGACCCCCTACACTGCCCAAACACTACTGCACTGCCCTAAACCCTGAAACACCACCCCCAGCACGGCCCCTACACTGCCTGAACACCAACGCACTGCCCTAAACCCAGAAACACCACCCCCAGCATGACCCCCTACAATGCCCGTACCCCATTGCACTGCCCTAAACCCTGAAACACCACCCCCCGCATGACCCCCTACACAACCCTAACACCACTGCACTGCCCTAAACCCTGAAACACCCCCACACGAACCCCTACACTGCCCGAACACCACTGCACTGGCCTAAACCCTGAAACACAACCTCCCGCACGACCCCCTACACTGCCCGAACACCACTTCACTGCCCTATACCCTGAAACACCCCCCCCCCGCACAACCCTCTACACTGCCCAAACACCACTGCACTGCCCTAAACCCTGAAACACCACCTCCGCACTACCCCCTACACTGCTCGAACACCAC